>NC_090323.1:96982921-97221289 GCF_040869045.1 Eurosta solidaginis | reverse complement strand
AACGGTATTAGGCGAATGAAATGGAGCGAAATCAACTTTGAAATTCTTGGTTGTTGTGGCGAAATAATGTGCTAAACTAGATTCATTTACTGAACATATAACTGAAAGTGATTTGAAATTATTATTTAACAAATAATTTTTTTTACCACCACGGCAGCCAACCATATAATTGAGCCATGTCAGGAAAAGTAATAAAAACCCTCAGGAACAAGAGTGAATAATTCCATGTGAAATTTTTCCGCCACGAAATAAAGTGAAAAAAATTGTGCACCACAGCAACACTTTTGCGCCTACATAAACCCTGTTTCAGTGTTTTGCGTTTTTGCACAAAACACTTTTTTACCGTTTTCAACCAAACCAACGACGACAACCCAGAATTTCCCGTTATGTTTTTCCGAAGTCCACCAATCGCCTCGACTTTTTCAATCATTCGGCGCATTCGGTAATGGTATCCATTTTGAATTCGCTGTCATTCTCGGTCTGCCGAAACCAGCGAGTGCCTGTCAGAATGCTTGACAGATAAGTCAACACACTTGTACTTGTACACTATGATTACGGAATTTAGCAAAGTTTAGGAAAATATGCCAACTTTCTTGTTTGTAAATGTCAACACAACTATCCCCACGTTCCAATGAACGCGTTAAAATTTTTATTTTCCGCCATCGGATTATTAATACTGATGTCAAGACGCGTCGTCTGACACCTCTCTCGATATTTTTGGTAGCGTATTAGCAGTCGACCCGTCAACTAGACTATTACCATAACTTTTTTAATTCTAAATATCGGCATATCTGAGACAAAAAGTAATATTTGTAGAAATGTAGAGCGATTCGATGTATTTTTGTTAATTTTTATATATATGTCAAGAAGCTTTTCATGAAATTATCTTTTATATGTCGGTGTTATGCCAATTTCACACATAGGCTTAATGAAGTAATTAATGAAGTGAATGAGTAAATGAAAATAAAAATTCTTAATAATGTTATTATTGCTTTATTGAATGCCTAATCGAGTGCAAAATCCATTCGGTTTAGCTAAGAGCTTCGAATTTTATTGTCAATGTAACAAATGACAATCAAAAAAATTATTTTCAATAATTTACAAAAAAAATAGAAAAACACGAAAAAATTCAAAATTTAATTTTCGCTGCATTTGCTGCAAAATATAATATGGCTTTTTCGAAATTAGTCACATATTTGCTTAGGAGCAACATCTATGTGTAGTTCCGCATGCATTTTATTTTGATTGTATTTATAGTCAAAGAGGAAACGGCTGCTTTCCATTTTAACCATTTTTTGTAAAAACGAATTATTTTTTTGGGGCTGTTGACAGATGTTCGCTTAATTAAACAAAAGGCCCTGTATGAAAAGGGAAACTTAATTATTTCATTAAACAGAATTGTGATTCGATTAAGGTTCTGTGGGAAAACGGTATTAGAGGAATGAAATGGAGCGAAATCGACTTTGAAATTCTTGGTTGTTGTGGCGAAATAATGTGCTAAACTAGATTCATTTACTGAACATATAACTGAAAGTGATGTGAAATTATTATTTAACAAATAATTTTTTTTATACGGCAGCCAACCATATAATTGAGCCATGTCAGGAAAAGTAAAAAAACCCTCAGGAACAAGAGTGAATAATTCCATGTGAAATTTATCCGCCACGAAATAAAGTGAAAAAATTGTGCACCACAGCAACACTTTTGCGCCTACATAAACCCTGTTTCAGTGTTTTGCGTTTTTGCACAAAACACTTTTTTACCGTTTTCAACCAAACCAACGACGACAACCCAGAATTTCCCGTTATGTTTTCCCGAAGTCCACCAATCGTCTCGACTTTTTCAATCATTCGGCGCATTCGGTAATGGTATCCATTTGGAATTCGCTGTCATTTTCGGTCTGCCGAATCCAGCGAGTGCCTGTCAGAATTCTTGACAGATAAGTCAACACACTTGTACTTGTACACTATGATTACGGAATTTAGCAAAGTTTAGGAAAATATGCCAACTTTCTTGTTTGTAAATGTCAACACAACTATCCCCACGTTCCAATGAACGCGTTAAAATTTTTATTTTCCGCCATCGGATTATTAATACTGATGTCAAGACGCGTCGTTTGACACCTCTCTCGATATTTTTGGTAGCGTATTAACAGTCGACCCCTCAACTAGACTATTACCATAACTTTTTTAATTCTAAATATCGGCATATCTGAGACAAAAAGTAATATTTGTAGAAATGTAGAGCGGTTAGATGTATTTTATGTTAATTTTTATATATATGTCAAGAAGCTTTTCATGAAATTATCTTTTATATGTCGGTGTTATGCCAATTTCACACATAGGCTTAATGAAGCAATTAATGAAGTTTTTTGCATTAAAGGCCTAATTGAACTCAATCTTTCATACAAAATAAAAATTCTTAATAATGTTATTATTGCTTTATTGAATGCCTAATCGAGTGCAAAATCCAGTCGGTTTTGCTAAGAGCTTCGAATTTTATTGTCAATGTAACAAATGACAACCAAAAAAATTATTTTCAATAATTTACAAAAAAACAGAAAAACACGAAAAAATTCAACATTTAATTTTCGCTGCATTTGCTGCAAAATATAATATGGCTTTTTCGAAATTAGTCAGATATTTGCTTAGGAGCAACATCTATGTGTAGTTCCGCATGCATTTTATTTTGATTGTATTTATAGTCCAAAAGGAAACGGCTGCTTTCAATTTTAACCATTTTTTATAAAAACGAATTATTTTTTTGGGGCTGTTGACAGATGTTCGCTTAATTAAACAAAAGGCCCTGTATGAAAAGGGAAGCTTAATTATTTCATTAAACAGAATTGTGATTCGATTAAGATTCTGTGGGAAAACGGTATTAGGCGAATGAAATGGAGCGAAATCAACTTTGAAATTCTTGGTTGTTGTGGCGAAATAATGTGCTAAACTAGATTCATTTACTGAACATATAACTGAAAGTGATGTGAAATTATTATTTAACAAATAATTTTTTTTACCACCACGGCAGCCAACCATATAATTGAGCCATGTCAGGAAAAGTAATAAAAACCCTCAGGAACAAGAGTGAATAATTCCATGTGAAATTTTTCCGCCACGAAATAAAGTGAAAAAATTGTGCACCACAGCAACACTTTTGCGCCTACATAAACCCTGTTTCAGTGTTTTGCGTTTTTGCACAAAACACTTTTTTACCGTTTTCAACCAAACCAACGACGACAACCCAGAATTTCCCGTTATGTTTTTCCGAAGTCCACCAATCGTCTCGACTTTTTCAATCATTCGGCGCATTCGGTAATGGTATCCATTTTGAATTCGCTGTCATTCTCGGTCTGCCGAAACCAGCGAGTGCCTGTCAGAATGCTTGACAGATAAGTCAACACACTTGTACTTGTACACTATGATTACGGAATTTAGCAAAGTTTAGGAAAATATGCCAACTTTCTTGTTTGTAAATGTCAACACAACTATCCCCACGTTCCAATGAACGCGTTAAAATTTTTATTTTCCGCCATCGGATTATTAGTACTGATGTCAAGACGCGTCGTCTGACACCTCTCTCGATATTTTTGGTAGCGTATTAGCAGTCGACCCGTCAACTAGACTATTACCATAACTTTTTTAATTCTAAATATCGGCATATCTGAGACAAAAAGTAATATTTGTAGAAATGTAGAGCGATTCGATGTATTTTTGTTAATTTTTATATATATGTCAAGAAGCTTTTCATGAAATTATCTCTTATATGTCGGTGTTATGCCAATTTCACACATAGGCTTAATGAAGTAATTAATGAAGTGAATGAGTAAATGAAAATAAAAATTCTTAATAATGTTATTATTGCTTTATTGAATGCCTAATCGAGTGCAAAATCCATTCGGTTTAGCTAAGAGCTTCGAATTTTATTGTCAATGTAACAAATGACAATCAAAAAAATTATTTTCAATAATCTACAAAAAAAATAGAAAAACACGAAAAAATTCAAAATTTAATTTTCGCTGCATTTGCTGCAAAATATAATATGGCTTTTTCGAAATTAGTCACATATTTGCTTAGGAGCAACATCTATGTGTAGTTCCGCATGCATTTTATTTTGATTGTATTTATAGTCCAAAAGGAAACGGCTGCTTTCAATTTTAACCATTTTTTATAAAAACGAATTATTTTTTTGGGGCTGTTGACAGATGTTCGCTTAATTAAACAAAAGGCCCTGTATGAAAAGGGAAACTTAATTATTTCATTAAACAGAATTGTGATTCGATTAAGGTTCTGTGGGAAAACGGTATTAGGCGAATGAAATGGAGCGAAATCAACTTTCAAATTCTTGGTTGTTGTGGCGAAATAATGTGCTAAACTAGATTCATTTACTGAACATATAACTGACAGTGATGTGAAATTATTATTTAACAAATAATTTTTTTTATACGGCAGCCAACCATATAATTGAGCCATGTCAGGAAAAGTAAAAAAAACCCTCAGGAACAAGAGTGAATAATTCCATGTGAAATTTATCCGCCACGAAATAAAGTGAAAAAATTGTGCACCACAGCAACACTTTTGCGCCTACATAAACCCTGTTTCAGTGTTTTGCGTTTTTGCACAAAACACTTTTTTACCGTTTTCAACCAAACCAACGACGACAACCCAGAATTTCCCGTTATGTTTTCCCGAAGTCCACCAATCGTCTCGACTTTTTCAATCATTCGGCGCATTCGGTAATGGTATCCATTTGGAATTCGCTGTCATTTTCGGTCTGCCGAATCCAGCGAGTGCCTGTCAGAATTCTTGACAGATAAGTCAACACACTTGTACTTGTACACTATGATTACGGAATTTAGCAAAGTTTAGGAAAATATGCCAACTTTCTTGTTTGTAAATGTTAACACAACTATCCCCACGTTCCAATGAACGCGTTAAAATTTTTATTTTCCGCCATCGGATTATTAATACTGATGTCAAGACGCGTCGTTTGACACCTCTCTCGATATTTTTGGTAGCGTATTAGCAGTCGACCCCTCAACTAGACTATTACCATAACTTTTTTAATTCTAAATATCGGCATATCTGAGACAAAAAGTAATATTTGTAGAAATGTAGAGCGGTTCGATGTATTTTATGTTAATTTTTATATATATGTCAAGAAGCTTTTCATGAAATTATCTTTTATATGCCGGTGTTATGCCAATTTCACACATAGGCTTAATGAAGCAATTAATGAAGTTTTTTGCATTAAAGGCCTAATTGAACTCAATCTTTCATACAAAATAAAAATTCTTAATAATGTTATTATTGCTTTATTGAATGCCTAATCGAGTGCAAAATCCAGTCGGTTTTGCTAAGAGCTTCGAATTTTATTGTCAATGTAACAAATGACAACCAAAAAAATTATTTTCAATAATTTACAAAAAAAACAGAAAAACACGAAAAAATTCAAAATTTAATTTTCGCTGCATTTGCTGCAAAATATAATATTGCTTTTTCGAAATTAGTCAGATATTTTCTTAGGAGCAACATCTATGTGTAGTTCCGCATGCATTTTATTTTGATTGTATTTATAGTCCAAAAGGAAACGGCTGCTTTCAATTTTAACCATTTTTTATAAAAACGAATTATTTTTTTGGGTCTGTTGACAGATGTTCGCTTAATTAAACAAAAGGCCCTGTATGAAAAGGGAAACTTAATTATTTCATTAAACAGAATTGTGATTCGATTAAGGTTCTGTGGGAAAACGGTATTAGGCGAATGAAATGGAGCGAAATCAACTTTCAAATTCTTGGTTGTTGTGGCGAAATAATGTGCTAAACTAGATTCATTTACTGAACATATAACTGAAAGAGATGTGAAATTATTATTTAACAAATAATTTTTTTTACCACCACGGCAGCCAACCATATAATTGAGCCATGTCAGGAAAAGTAAAAAAAACCCTCAGGAACAAGAGTGAATAATTCCATGTGAAATTTTTCCGCCACGAAATAAAGTGAAAAAATTGTGCACCACAGCAACACTTTTGCGCCTACATAAACCCTGTTTCAGTGTTTTGCGTTTTTGCACAAAACACTTTTTTACCGTTTTCAACCAAACCAACGACGACAACCCAGAATTTCCCGTTATGTTTTTCCGAAGTCCACCAATCGTGTCGACTTTTTTAATCATTCGGCGCATTCGGTAATGGTATCCATTTTGAATTCGCTGTCATTCTCGGTCTGCCGAAACCAGCGAGTGCCTGTCAGAATGCTTGACAGATAAGTCAACACACTTGTACTTGTACACTATGATTACGGAATTTAGCAAAGTTTAGGAAAATATGCCAACTTTCTTGTTTGTAAATGTCAACACAACTATCCCCACGTTCCAATGAACGCGTTAAAATTTTTATTTTCCGCCATCGGATTATTAATACTGATGTCAAGACGCGTCGTCTGACACCTCTCCCGATATTTTTGGTAGCGTATTAGCAGTCGACCCGTCAACTAGACTATTACCATAACTTTTTTAATTCTAAATATCGGCATATCTGAGACAAAAAGTAATATTTGTAGAAATGTAGAGCGATTCGATGTATTTTTGTTAATTTTTATATATATGTCAAGAAGCTTTTCATGAAATTATCTTTTATATGTCGGTGTTATGCCAATTTCACACATAGGCTTAATGAAGTAATTAATGAAGTGAATGAGTAAATGAAAATAAAAATTCTTAATAATGTTATTATTGCTTTATTGAATGCCTAATCGAGTGCAAAATCCAGTCGGTTTAGCTAAGATCTTCGAATTTTATTGTCAATGTAACAAATGACAATCAAAAAAATTATTTTCAATAATTTCCAAAAAAATAGAAAAACACCAAAAAATTTCAAAATTTAATTTTCGCTGCATTTGCTGCAAAATATAATATGGCTTTTTAGAAATTAGTCACATATTTGCTTAGGAGCAACATCTATGTGTAGTTCCGCATGCATTTTATTTTGATTGTATTTATAGTCAAAAAGGAAACGGCTACTTTCAATTTTAACCATTTTTTGTAAAAACGAATTATTTTTTTGGGGCTGTTGACAGATGTTCGCTTAATTAAACAAAAGGCCCTGTATGAAAAGGGAAACTTAATTATTTCATTAAACAGAATTGTGATTCGATTAAGGTTCTGTGGGAAAACGGTATTAGGCCAATGAAATGGAGCGAAATCAACTTTGAAATTCTTGGTTGTTATGGCGAAATAATGTGCTAAACTAGATTCATTTACTGAACATATAACTGAAAGTGATGTGAAATTATTATTTAACAAATAATTTTTTATTACCAGCACGGCAGCCAACCATATAATTGAGCCATGTCAGGAAAAGTAAAAAAAACCCTCAGGAACAAGAGTGAATAATTCCATGTGAAATTTTTCCGCCACGAAATAAAGTGAAAAAATTGTGCACCACAGCAACACTTTTGCGCCTACATAAACCCTGTTTCAGTGTTTTGCGTTTTTGCACAAAACACTTTTTTACCGTTTTCAACCAAACCAACGACGACAACCCAGAATTTCCCGTTATGTTTTTCCGAAGTCCACCAATCGTCTCGACTTTTTCAATCATTCGGCGCATTCGGTAATGGTATCCATTTTGAACTCGCTGTCATTTTCGGTCTGCCGAATCCAGCGAGTGCCTGTCAGAATGCTTGACAGATAAGTCAAAACACTTGTACTTGTACACTATGATTACGGAATTTAGCAAAGTTTAGGAAAATATGCCAACTTTCTTGTTTGTAAATGTCAACACAACTATCCCCACGTTACAATGAACGCGTTAAAATTTTTATTTTCCGCCATCGGATTATTAATACTGATGTCAAGACGCGTCGTTTGACACCTCTCTCGATATTTTTGGTAGCGTATTAGCAGTCGACCCGTCAACTAGACTATTACCATAACTTTTTTAATTCTAAATATCGGCATATCTGAGACAAAAAGTAATATTTGTAGAAATGTAGAGCGATTCGATGTATTTTTGTTAATTTTTATATATATGTCAAGAAGCTTTTCATGAAATTATCTTTTATATGTCGGTGTTATGCCAATTTCACACATAGGCTTAATGAAGTAATTAATGAAGTGAATGAGTAAATGAAAATAAAAATTCTTAATAATGTTATTATTGCTTTATTGAATGCCTAATCGAGTGCAAAATCCAGTCGGTTTAGCTAAGAGCTTCGAATTTTATTGTCAATGTAACAAATGACAATCAAAAAAATTATTTTCAATAATTTACAAAAAAATAGAAAAACACGAAAAAATTCAAAATTTAATTTTCGCTGCATTTGCTGCAAAATATAATATGGCTTTTTCGAAATTAGTCACATATTTGCTTAGGAGCAACATCTATGTGTAGTTCCGCATGCATTTTATTTTGATTGTATTTATAGTCAAAGAGGAAACGGCTGCTTTCCATTTTAACCATTTTTTGTAAAAACGAATTATTTTTTTGGGGCTGTTGACAGATGTTCGCTTAATTAAACAAAAGGCCCTGTATGAAAAGGGAAACTTAATTATTTCATTAAACAGAATTGTGATTCGATTAAGGTTCTGTGGGAAAACGGTATTAGAGGAATGAAATGGAGCGAAATCAACTTTGAAATTCTTGGTTGTTGTGGCGAAATAATGTGCTAAACTAGATTCATTTACTGAACATATAACTGAAAGTGATGTGAAATTATTATTTAACAAATAATTTTTTTTTACCACCACGGCAGCCAACCATATAATTGAGCCATGTCAGGAAAAGTGAAAAAAACCCTCAGGAACAAGAGTGAATAATTCCATGTGAAATTTTTCCGCCACGAAATAAAGTGAAAAAATTGTGCACCACAGCAACACTTTTGCGCCTACATAAACCCTGTTTCAGTGTTTTGCGTTTTTGCACAAAACACTTTTTTACCGTTTTCAACCAAACCAACGACGACAACCCAGAATTTCCCGTTATGTTTTCCCGAAGTCCACCAATCGTCTCGACTTTTTCAATCATTCGGCGCATTCGGTAATGGTATCCATTTGGAATTCGCTGTCATTTTCGGTCTGCCGAATCCAGCGAGTGCCTGTCAGAATTCTTGACAGATAAGTCAACACACTTGTACTTGTACACTATGATTACGGAATTTAGCAAAGTTTAGGAAAATATGCCAACTTTCTTGTTTGTAAATGTCAACACAACTATCCCCACGTTCCAATGAACGCGTTAAAATTTTTATTCTCCGCCATCGGATTATTAATACTGATGTCAACACGCGTCGTTTGACACCTCTCTCGATATTTTTGGTAGCGTATTAGCAATCGACCCCTCAACTAGACTATTACCATAACTTTTTTAATTCTAAATATCGGCATATCTGAGACAAAAAGTAATATTTGTAGAAATGTAGAGCGGTTCGATGTATTTTTGTTAATTTTTATATATATGTCAAGAAGCTTTTCATGAAATTATCTTTTATATGTCGGTGTTATGCCAACTTCACACATAGGCTTAATGAAGTAATTAATGAAGTTTTTTACATTAAAGGCCTAATTGAACTCAATCTGTCATACAAAATAAAAATTCTTAATAATGTTATTATTGCTTTATTGAATGCCTAATCGAGTGCAAAATCCAGTCGGTTTAGCTAAGAGCTTCGAATTTTATTGTCAATGTAACAAATGACAATCAAAAAAATTATTTTCAATAATTTACAAAAAAATAGAAAAACACGAAAAAATTCAAAATTTAATTTTCGCTGCATTTGCTGCAAAATATAATATGGCTTTTTCGAAATTAGTCACATATTTGCTTAGGAGCAACATCTATGTGTAGTTCCGCATGCATTTTATTTTGATTGTATTTATAGTCAAAAATGAAACGGCTGCTTTCAATTTTAACCATTTTTTGTAAAAACGAATTATTTTTTTGGGGCTGTTGACAGATGTTCGCATAATTTAACAAAAGGCCCTGTATGAAAAGGGAAACTTAATTATTTCATTAAACAGAATTGTGATTCGATTAAGGTTCTGTGGGAAAACGGTATTAGGCGAATGAAATGGAGCGAAATAAACTTTGAAATTCTTGGTTGTTGTGGGGAAATAATGTGCTAAACTAGATTCATTTACTGAACATATAACTGAAAGTGATGTGAAATTATTATTTAACAAATAATTTTTTTTTACCAGCACGGCAGCCAACCATATAATTGAGCCATGTCAGGAAAAGTAAAAAAAAACCCTCAGGAACAAGAGTGAATAATTCCATGTGAAAATTTTCCGCCACGAAATAAAGTGAAAAAATTGTGCACCACAGCAACACTTTTGCGCCTACATAAACCCTGTTTCAGTGTTTTGCGTTTTTGCACAAAACACTTTTTTACCGTTTTCAACCAAACCAACGACGACAACCCAGAATTTCCCGTTATGTTTTTCCGAAGTCCACGAATCGTCTCGACTTTTTCAATAATTCGGCGCATTCGGTAATGGTATCCATTTTGAATTCGCTGTCATTTTCGATCTGCCGAATCCAGCGAGTGCCTGTCAGAATGCTTGACAGATAAGTCAACACACTTGTACTTGTACACTATGATTACGGAATTTAGCAAAGTTTAGGAAAATATGCCAACTTTCTTGTTTGTAAATGTCAACACAACTATCCCCACGTTCCAATGAACGCGTTAAAATTTTTATTTTCCGCCATCGGATTATTAATACTGATGTCAAGATGCGTCGTTTGACACCTCTCCCGATATTTTTGGTAGCGTATTAGCAGTCGACCCCTCAACTAGACTATTACCATAACTTTTTTAATTCTAAATATCGGCATATCTGAGACAAAAAGTAATATTTGTAGAAATGTAGAGCGGTTCGATGTATTTTATGTTAATTTTTATATATATGTCAAGAAGCTTTTCATGAAATTATCTTTTATATGTCGGTGTTATGCCAATTTCACACATAGGCTTAATGAAGCAATTAATGAAGTTTTTTGCATTAAAGGCCTAATTGAACTCAATCTTTCAACAAAATAAAAATTCTTAATAATGTTATTATTGCTTTATTTGAATGCCTAATCGAGTGCAAAATCCAGTCGGTTTTGCTAAGAGCTTCGAATTTTATTGTCAATGTAACAAATGACAATCAAAAAAATTATTTTGAATAATTTACAAAAAAATAGAAAAACACGAAAAAATTCAAATTCAATTTTCGCTGCATTTGCTGCAAAATATAATATGGCTTTTTCGAAATTAGTCACATATTTGGTAGGAGCAACATCTATGGGTAGTTTCCGCATGCATTTTATTTTGACTGTATTTATAGTCAAAAAGGAAACGGCTGCTGTCAATTTTAACCATTTTTTGTAAAAACGAATTATTTTTTTGGGGCTGTTGACAGATGTTCGCTTAATTAAACAAAAGGCCCTGTATGAAAAAGGGAAACTTAATTATTTTCATTAAACAGAATTGTGATTTGATTAAGGTTCTGTGGGGAAAACGGTATTAGGCGAATGAAATGGAGCGAAATCAACTTTGAAATTCTTGGTTGTTGTGGCGAAATAATGTGCTAAACTAGATTCATTTACTGAACATATAACTGAAAGTGATGTGAAATTATTATTTATCAAATAATTTTTTTTACCAGCACGGCAGCCAACCATATAATTGAGCCATGTCAGAAAAGTAAAAAAAACTCTCAGAGAACAAAGAGTGAATAACTCCATGTGAAATTTTTCCGCCACGAAATAAGCGTGGTACGCAGTTCACAAGAAAGTAAAAATTCCATATAAAAAACGCTCAAGAAATGCTCAAGAAAATTCCTTGTGGTAAATTTTCTTGAGGTAGTACGCAGTTTACAAGAAATTTAGTACGATACTTTACTACTATTTTTCCATCAAATTTACATACGGCAACACCGGTTTCCGCAAGAAATATGTCAAGTGCCATATATTTCTTGAAGAAAAAAAGGTAAACAACTGGAAAAATTAGGTAAGAACATAGTTTTTTAATTTTTCTGCAATAAATAATTATTATTTTATTTCAGAAATGGAAATAAATATTGCTGCAGCACCAAACCGCAAAACGCGCGTATTAAATTTCACGGCGGAGGAGAAACGGGCCCTGATAAGGGAAGTGAAAGAGTGGCCCAGGATAAGGGATACTTCTGATCCATTGCATTGCAACAAAAATGCAGTGGATCAGGCCTGGGTCCACTTAAGTAGCTCCCTTGGGAAAGAAGGTATGTTAATAAAACTTTTTGTATGTATATTTGTGGTAATTGTTTACTTTAGCTCACAACTGCTAAAACTCGTCCAAAAATATAAGGAGAGGTGTCAAAAGACGCACTTTGCACCCACGATCACGAATCCGAAGGCGGAAATTCAAAATTTTATGTCGTTTCGGAGATATTTTCAAACAAAATTTAAAATTTTCATGTGGTTATTTTGATGATTTTGTAGTACCCACAAGAAAAACTGTGGGTAAAAGTGTTTTGCGTGGATAAAGTTTTGGTCTCCAAACCGGTGTTGGACCCACCCAGGGTAATTTTTTATAAGCGCGGCCGAAGGCCGCCAATGCAGAAAGGTGTTCTGCGCAAAAATACTATGGATCTCACCCCCGGTTTCGTAGAGCTCTGGGTCCATTTTTCGGTTTTTGGATATAACTTTTGGCAGAAATGAAATTTTGAATTTCCGCTCTCGGGTTCGTGGTCCTAGGAGCAAATCGCGTCTTTTGCCACCTCTCCCGATATTTTTGGTCGGGTTTTTGCAGTTGTGAGCTAAAGTAAACAAATACCATATTTGTGTATTTTAATTGGTCATTATTTACTTTAGCTCAAAACTGTTAAACCACGTCCAAAAATATATGGAGGAGTGTCAAAAGACGCGTTTTGTCTTTTATAAACAGGTATTTGCAAACAAAGTTGGAAATTTTCTGTAATTTCCATTTGGTTCGTGTAAGCACAAATATTGGGTGTTCCGAAAACTGCAAGTGTGTTATTGGTACGGAAGTCAAAACGCATATTTATATATACATACCTCGCGCGACATTTTTTGACATGTTTTAACAATTGTGAGCAAATGCAAAGTATTACATTTAATTGTATGTATTATTTACATTAGTGATTGAAAGCAAAGACGCGTGGACCAGCCTTAGGGAAAGCTATCGCTACCACGCCAGAGCATCCAAGCGACAAAAGAGTGGCAGTAGCGGCGGCGCTGCGTTGGATAAGCGTAAATTTTCAGAGGAAATTTGGAGTTTGCCGGGGAAATGGCATTCTTGGCAAACGTTTCAGAAAAACGAAGGTAATTTTGCAATCCACTTTTAACTAACATGCCGATGACTTAGAGTGCTGAAACTCAGCACGTAGTTCGAGACTGGGTGACAATTTAATTCATGCAAAACCAAATTCCTTTGGGTGGTGTAGGGATCGAAATAACTGAAATCTCTTAGAAACATGGTGAATCTTGCGATATATTTGAAAAATCACTTTTTGTGCACGAGTTGTATGGAAGAGAGCAAGGCTGCACAACGAAATAAACAAATATTTTTTTTCGACAACGAAATCAAAAAAAAAAATTTTTTAATTCGTTTCGTTGGCATCAGAAACAAAATCACAAAATTAGAATGTTTGAGTAATTTTTGAGCAATTTTTGTATGGAAAAACATAATCAAACTCTAAAAATCAATTTTTTTTTACTTTGATATCAACGAAATTAAACTTTTGAATATCAAATAAAAAACGAAATATTTTTATTTTGTTTATGAAAATAACGTTATTATGCAGGCCTGGATGAAAATAACCAACACTTTCGATAAAAAAAGTTCTAAAAAGTTCTAAAAATTCGGGAAAACTTCTGAGAAACTTCTAACTTGCACATTCCAAAACTGCATATTCAAAAAATTTTTTTAAATTCGGATTAAAAAATTCAAATTTTGATAAAAATTTTTTCGAAGTTTGATCCATTGTCCTGAATTCTGTGTGTATACTTCAAAAAATGTTAACATTGTACATGTACTCTCTTGCAGGACATTTACATCTTCATCGAATTTCAGTGAGGAATCAAGCCAATATCCCTTAGATCCCTCAGAGGACGTGAACAGCCCGCAAATTACTGACAACGATTCCCAATACGACTATGTGAGTATGGGTGCAGGTGGTAATATCGACGGCAGAATTGCGCATTTGCCACAGCATCACATTCTGCGTTGATGTCTGGCAATATGCGCAACAGCATGACGTTCTATAAATATAAATAATAAATAAATAATATATATAAACAGACCTACCATTTTGTATTTACAGAATCCAAAGCGTTCGAAACCGTCTACGTATCTCAAAGTCCAGATGAGAAGTGGGGGCGCTTCAATAGAATTTTAAAAAAGCAAGAGGTGTTTTTGGAGGATCGTAAGAAATCCCGATACGCTCAGGCATTATCGACTTTTGACTGGCTGCTAAATAAGCTGCCACGTTCTGTCGGAGATGACATGTGTCTTCACATAAACAGTATCCTTCTACAGAAAGTCGAGGAACACAAATTCAGCCAGACCACAGAATAAATTGGTCTGTACGTCAGTGCACCACCTGTGATCACATATCACATATCGTCCTCATGAAAAATTGTTATAAATTATATTTAAGTAAGCACGATATACCGCGCCGCCGAAATTATAATTCCTTATGTTGGTACGAACAAAAAATTGGTCTACGACATACACTCATTGCCAAATTAAAAGGTACATAATTCATCGCTCAACTACACCTTTCAGAATAGTTAATTGAATTTCAGAATTTGTCATTTGGATTAAGAATAGTTATCTGGATATCAGAATATGTTAATTTGATTTCAGAATAGGTAATTGGAATTCAAAATGTGTGAATTGGATTTCAGAAAATAGCTTTCGAATTGTTTTACATTTAAATGAATTTATGAAATGCCTTCAACTTACAAATTATTTTCCAACTTTGCGCAATAAATTGTATGATATCTGAAATCCAATTGATGCCTTCTGAAATTGAATTGTCTATTTTTGAAATCCACTTCACACATTCTCAATTCCAATTGCCTATTCTGAAATCCAATTATAGTTCTCTGAAATCCAAATCACTTCTTAAATCCAAATGACAAATTCTGAAATCCAATTACCTATTCTGAAATTCAATTTACGTTTTCTGAATTCAAAATGGAAAAGGTGTAGATTTGCGAATGATTCCTTCTAAGTTTTTAAGTTTTTTTTTTGTAACAACATTAAATTTTTGGTTCGTACGAACATGAGGAACTATAATTTCGACGGCGCGGTATTGGCCCTTATTTAAAGTATACATTTAATGAATTTAATAAGCTCCTAAAGCGTCCAAATATTGAAGTCTACTAGTAAACTCTTTTGTTCATATTACCCAATATATTATTAGATAAAAAGGAATGTTATTTTATGTTTGTTATAAATAATCTCCCTTATTCATAAAAAATGAAATAGGTTTATTAAGCTCTTGTAATTGGAAATTTGTATGGAAATTTCATTTTAAAAATCTTTATAAACCCTCAATATTTTTTATGAATAAGGGGGTATATTTATTTAATCCCATTATTAATACAAAATATTGAAGGTTTATAAAGCATTTTAAATGGCATTCCAATGAACGCGTTAAAATTTTTATTTTCCGCCATCGGATTATTAATACTGATGTCAAGACGCGTCGTTTGACACCTCTCTCAATATTTTTGGTAGCGTATTAGCAGTCGACCCCTCAACTAGACTATTACCATAACTTTTTTAATTCTAAATATCGGCATATCTGAGACAAAAAGTAATATTTGTAGAAATGTAGAGCGGTTCGATGTATTTTTGTTAATTTTTATATATATGTCAAGAAGCTTTTCATGAAATTATCTTTTATATGTCGGTGTTATGCCAATTTCACACATAGGCTTAATGAAGTAATTAATGAAGTTTTTTACATTAAAGGCCTAATTGAACTCAATCTTTCATACAAAATAAAAATTCTTAATAATGTTATTATTGCTTTATTGAATGCCTAATCGAGTGCAAAATCCAGTCGGTTTAGCTAAGAGCTTCGAATTTTATTGTCAATGTAACAAATGACAATCAAAAAAATTATTTTCAATAATTTACAAAAAAATAGAAAAACACCAAAAAATTTCAAAATTTAATTTTCGCTGCATTTGCTGCAAAATATAATATGGCTTTTTCGAAATTAGTCACATATTTGCTTAGGAGCAACATCTATGTGTAGTTCCGCATGCATTTTATTTTGATTGTCTTTATAGTCAAAAAGGAAACGGCTACTTTCAATTTTAACCATTTTTTGTAAAAACGAATTATTTTTTTGGGGCTGTTGACAGATGTTCGCTTAATTAAACAAAAGGCCCTGTATGAAAAGGGAAACTTAATTATTTCATTAAACAGAATTGTGATTCGATTAAGGTTCTGTGGGAAAACGGTATTAGGCGAATGAAATGGAGCGAAATCAACTTTGAAATTCTTGGTTGTTGTGGCGAAATAATGTGCTAAACTAGATTCATTTACTGAACATATAACTGAAAGTGATGTGAAATTATTATTTAACAAATAATTTTTTATTACCAGCACGGCAGCCAACCATATAATTGAGCCATGTCAGGAAAAGTAAAAAAAACCCTCAGGAACAAGAGTGAATATTTCCATGTGAAATTTTTCCGCCACGAAATAAAGTGAAAAAATTGTGCACCACAGCAACACTTTTGCGCCTACATAAACCCTGTTTCAGTGTTTTGCGTTTTTGTTCAAAACACTTTTTTACCGTTTTCAACCAAACCAACGACGACAACCCAGAATTTCCCGTTATGTTTTTCCGAAGTCCACCAATCGTCTCGACTTTTTCAATCATTCGGCGCATTCGGTAGTGGTATCCATTTTGAATTCGCTGTCATTTTCGGTCTGCCGAATCCAGCGAGTGCCTGTCAGAATGCTTGACAGATAAGTCAACACACTTGTACTTGTACACTATGATTACGGAATTTAGCAAAGTTTAGGAAAATATGCCAACTTTCTTGTTTGTAAATGTCAACACAACTATCCCCACGTTCCAATGAACGCATTAAAATTTTTATTTTCCGCCATCGGATTATTAATACTGATGTCAAGACGCGTCGTTTGACACCTCTCTCGATATTTTTGGTAGCGTATTAGCAGTCGACCCGTCAACTAGACTATTACCATAACTTTTTTAATTCTAAATATCGGCATATCTGAGACAAAAAGTAATATTTGTAGAAATTTAGAGCGATTCGATGTATTTTTGTTAATTTTTATATATATGTCAAGAAGCTTTTCATGAAATTATCTTTTATATGTCGGTGTTATGCCAATTTCACACATAGGCTTAATGAAGTAATTAATGAAGTGAATGAGTAAATGAAAATAAAAATTCTTAATAATGTTATTATGCTTTATTGAATGCCTAATCGAGTGCAAAATCCAGTCGGTTTAGCTAAGAGCTTCGAATTTTATTGTCAATGTAACAAATGACAATCAAAAAAATTATTTTCAATAATTTACAAAAAAATAGAAAAACACGAAAAAATTCAAAATTTAATTTTCGCTGCATTTGCTGCAAAATATAATATGGGTTTTTCGAAATTAGTCACATATTTGCTTAGGAGCAACATCTATGTGTAGTTCCGCATGCATTTTATTTTGATTGTATTTATAGTCAAAAATGAAACGGCTGCTTTCAATTTTAACCATTTTTTGTAAAAACGAATTATTTTTTTGGGGCTGTTGACAGATGTTCGCATAATTTAACAAAAGGCCCTGTATGAAAAGGGAAACTTAATTATTTCATTAAACAGAATTGTGATTCGATTAAGGTTCTGTGGGAAAACGGTATTAGGCGAATGAAATGGAGCGAAATAAACTTTGAAATTCTTGGTTGCTGTGGGGAAATAATGTGCTAAACTAGATTCATTTACTGAACATATAACTGAAAGTTATGTGAAATTATTATTTAACAAATAATTTTTTTTTACCAGCACAGCAGCCAACCATATAATTGAGCCATGTCAGGAAAAGTAAAAAAAAAACCCTCAGGAACAAGAGTGAATAATTCCATGTGAAAATTTTCCGCCACGAAATAAAGTGAAAAAATTGTGCACCACAGCAACACTTTTGCGCCTACATAAACCCTGTTTCAGTGTTTTGCGTTTTTGCACAAAACACTTTTTTACCGTTTTCAACCAAACCAACGACGACAACCCAGAATTTCCCGTTATGTTTTTCCGAAGTCCACGAATCGTCTCGACTTTTTCAATCATTCGGCTCATTCGGTAATGGTATCCATTTTGAATTCGCTGTCATTTTCGATCTGCCGAATCCAGCGAGTGCCTGTCAGAATGCTTGACAGATAAGTCAACACACTTGTACTTGTACACTATGATTACGGAATTTAGCAAAGTTTAGGAAAATATGCCAACTTTCTTGCTTGTAAATGTCAACACAACTATCCCCACGTTCCAATGAACGCGTTAAAATTTTTATTTTCCGCCATCGGATTATTAATACTGATGTCAAGATGCGTCGTTTGACACCTCTCCCGATATTTTTGGTAGCGTATTAGCAGTCGACCCCTCAACTAGACTATTACCATAACTTTTTTAATTCTAAATATCGGCATATCTGAGACAAAAAGTAATATTTGTAGAAATGTAGAGCGGTTCGATGTATTTTATGTTAATTTTTATATATATGTCAAGAAGCTTTTCATGAAATTATCTTTTATATGTCGGTGTTATGCCAATTTCACACATAGGCTTAATGAAGCAATTAATGAAGTTTTTTGCATTAAAGGCCTAATTGAACTCAATCTTTCATACAAAATAAAAATTCTTAATAATGTTATTATTGCTTTATTGAATGCCTAATCGAGTGCAAAATCCAGTCGGTTTTGCTAAGAGCTTCGAATTTTATTGTCAATGTAACAAATGACAATCAAAAAAATTATTTTGAATAATTTACAAAAAAATAGAAAAACACGAAAAAATTCAAAATTCAATTTTCGCTGCATTTGCTGCAAAATATAATATGGCTTTTTCGAAATTAGTCACATATTTGGTTAGGAGCAACATCTATGGGTAGTTCCGCATGCATTTTATTTTGACTGTATTTATAGTCAAAAAGGAAACGGCTGCTGTCAATTTTAACCATTTTTTGTAAAAACGAATTATTTTTTTGGGGCTGTTGACAGATGTTCGCTTAATTAAACAAAAGGCCCTGTATGAAAAGGGAAACTTAATTATTTCATTAAACAGAATTGTGATTTGATTAAGGTTCTGTGGGAAAACGGTATTAGGCGAATGAAATGGAGCGAAATCAACTTTGAAATTCTTGGTTGTTGTGGCGAAATAATGTGCTAAACTAGATTCATTTACTGAACATATAACTGAAAGTGATGTGAAATTATTATTTATCAAATAATTTTTTTTACCAGCACGGCAGCCAACCATATAATTGAGCCATGTCAGGAAAAGTAAAAAAAACTCTCAGGAACAAGAGTGAATAACTCCATGTGAAATTTTTCCGCCACGAAATAAGCGTGGTACGCAGTTCACAAGAAAGTAAAAATTCCATATAAAAAACGCTCAAGAAATGCTCAAGAAAATTCCTTGTGGTAAATTTTCTTGAGGTAGTACGCAGTTTACAAGAAATTTAGTACGATACTTTACTACTATTTTTCCATCAAATTTACATACGGCAACACCGGTTTCCGCAAGAAATATGTCAAGTGCCATATATTTCTTGAAGAAAAAAAGGTAAACAACTGGAAAAATTAGGTAAGAACATGGTTTTTTTAATTTTTCTGCAATAAATAATTATTATTTTATTTCAGAAAAGGAAATAAATATTGCTGCAGCACCAAACCGCAAAACGCGCGTATTAAATTTCACGGCGGAGGAGAAACGGGCCCTGATAAGGGAAGTGAAAGAGTGGCCCAGGATAAGGGATACTTCTGATCCATTGCATTGCAACAAAAATGCAGTGGATCAGGCCTGGGTCCACTTAAGTAGCTCCCTTGGGAAAGAAGGTATGTTAATAAAACTTTTTGTATGTATATTTGTGGTAATTGTTTACTTTAGCTCACAACTGCTAAAACTCGTCCAAAAATATAAGGAGAGGTGTCAAAAGACGCACTTTGCACCCACGATCACGAATCCGAAGGCGGAAATTCAAAATTTTATGTCGTTTCGGAGATATTTTCAAACAAAATTTAAAATTTTCATGTGGTTATTTTGATGATTTTGTAGTACCCACAAGAAAAACTGTGGGTAAAAGTGTTTTGCGTGGATAAAGTTTTGGTCTCCAAACCGGTGTTGGACCCACCCAGGGTAATTTTTTATAAGCGCGGCCGAAGGCCGCCAATGCAGAAAGGTGTTCTGCGCAAAAAAACTATGGATCTCACCCCCGGTTTCGTAGAGCTCTGGGTCCATTTTTCGGTTTTTGGATATAACTTTTGGCAGAAATGAAATTTTGAATTTACGCTCTCGGGTTCGTGGTCCTAGGAGCAAATCGCGTCTTTTGCCACCTCTCCCGATATTTTTGGTCGGGTTTTTGCAGTTGTGAGCTAAAGTAAACAAATACCATATTTGTGTATTTTAATTGGTCATTATTTACTTTAGCTCAAAACTGTTAAACCACGTCCAAAAATATATGGAGGAGTGTCAAAAGACGCGTTTTGTCTTTTATAAACAGGTATTTGCAAACAAAGTTGGAAATTTTCTGTAATTTCCATTTGGTTCGTGTAAGCACAAATATTGGGTGTTCCGAAAACTGCAAGTGTGTTATTGGTACGGAAGTCAAAACGCATATTTATATATACATACCTCGCGCGACATTTTTTGACATGTTTTAACAATTGTGAGCAAATGCAAAGTTTTACATTTAATTGTATGTATTATTTACATTAGTGATTGAAAGCAAAGACGCGTGGACCAGCCTTAGGGAAAGCTATCGCTACCACGCTAGAGCATCCAAGCGAAAAAAGAGTGGCAGTAGCGGCGGCGCTGCGTTGGATGAGCGTAAATTTTCAGAGGAAATTTGGAGTTTGCCGGGGAAATGGCATTCTTGCCAAACGTTTCAGAAAAACGAAGGTAATTTTGCAATCCACTTTTAACTAACATGCCGATGACTTAGAGTGCTGAAACTCAGCACGTAGTTCGAGACTGGGTGACAATTTAATTCATGCAAAACCAAATTCCTTTGGGTGGTGTAGGGATCGAGATAACTGAAATCTCTTAGAAACATGGTGAATCTTGCGATATATTTGAAAAATCACTTTTTGTGCACGAGTTGTATGGAAGAGACCAAGGCTGCACAACGAAATAAACAAATATTTTTTTTCGACAACGAAATCAAAAAAAAAATTTTTTAATTCGTTTCGTTGGCATCAGAAACAAAATCACAAAATTAGAATGTTTGAGTAATTTTTGAGCAATTTTTGTATGGAAAAACATACTCAAACTCTAAAAATCAATTTTTTTTTACTTTGATATCAACGAAATTAAACTTTTGAATATCAAATAAAAAACGAAATATTTTTATTTTGTTTATGAAAATAACGTTATTATGCAGGCCTGGATGAAAATAACCAACACTTTCGATAAAAAAAGTTCTAAAAAGTTCTAAAAATTCGGGAAAACTTCTGAGAAACTTCTAACTTGCACATTCCAAAACTGCATATTCAAAAAATTTTTTGAAATTCGGATTAAAAAATTCAAATTTTGATAAAAATTTTTTCGAAGTTTGATCCATTGTCCTGAATTCTGTGTGTATACTTCAAAAAATGTTAACATTGTACATGTACTCTCTTGCAGGACATTTACATCTTCATCGAATTTCAGTGAGGAATCAAGCCAATATCCCTTAGATCCCTCAGAGGACGTGAACAGCACGCAAATTACTGACAACGATTCCCAATACGACTATGTGAGTATGGGTGCAGGTGGTAATATCGACGGCAGAATTGCGCATTTGCCACAGCATCACATTCTGCGTTGATGTTTGGCAATATGCGCAACAGCATGACGTTCTATAAATATAAATAATAAATAAATAAAATATATAAACAGACCTACCATTTTGTATTTACAGAATTCAAAGCGTTCGAAACCGTCTACGTATCTCAAAGTCCAGATGAGAAGTGGGGGCGCTTCAATAGAATTTTAAAAAAGCAAGAGGAGTTTTTGGAGGATCGTAAGAAATCCCCATACGCTCAGGCATTATCGACTTTTGACTGGCTGCTAAATAAGCTGCCACGTTCTGTCGGAGATGACATGTGTCTTCACATAAACAGTATCCTTCTACAGAAAGTCGAGGAACACAAATTCAGCCAGACCACAGAATAAATTGGTCTGTACGTCAGTGCACCACCTGTGATCACATATCACATATCGTCCTCATGAAAAATTGTTATAAATTATATTTAAGTAAGCACGCTATACCGCGCCACCGAAATTATAATTCCTTATGTTGGTACGAACAAAAAATTGGTCTACGACATACACTCATTGCCAAATTAAAAGGTACATAATTCATCGCTCAACTACACCTTTCAGAATAGTTAATTGAATTTCAGAATTTGTCATTTGGATTAAGAATAGTTATCTGGATATCAGAATATGTTAATTTGATTTCAGAATAGGTAATTGGAATTCAAAATGTGTGAATTGGATTTCAGAAAATACCTTTCGAATTGTTTTACATTTAAATGAATTTATGAAATGCCTTCAACTTACAAATTATTTTCCAACTTTGCGCAATAAATTGTATGATATCTGAAATCCAATTGATGCCTTCTGAAATTGAATTGTCTATTTTTGAAATCCACTTCACACATTCTCAATTCCAATTGCCTATTCTGAAATCCAATTATAGTTCTCTGAAATCCAAATCACTTCTTAAATCCAAATGACAAATTCTGAAATCCAATTACCTATTCTGAAATTCAATTTACGTTTTCTGAATTCAAAATGGAAAAGGTGTAGATTTGCGAATGATTCCTTCTAAGTTTTAAATTTTTTTTTTTGTAACAACATTAAATTTTTGGTTCGTACGAACATGAGGAACTATAATTTCGACGGCGCGGTATTGGCCCTTATTGAAAGTATACATTTAATAAGCTCCTAAAGCGTCCAAATATTGAAGTCTATTAGTAAACTCTTTTGTTCATATTACCCAATATATTATTAGATAAAAAGGAATGTTATTTTATGTTTGTTATAAATAACCTCCCTTATTCATAAAAAATGAAATAGGTTTATTAAGCTCTTGTAATTGGAAATTTGTATGGAAATATCATTTTAAAAATCTTTATGAACCCTCAATATTTTTTATGAATAAGGGGGTATATTTATTTAATCCCATTATTAATACAAAATATTGAAGGTTTATAAAGCATTTTAAAATGGCATTTCCATACAAATTTCCAATTATAAGAGCTTAATAAACCTATTTTATTTTTTTATGGATAAGAGGGGAAGTTTATAGGCGCTTATTGAAAGCATGCCTTTATTATTATTTATTGTATTGTATTATTAATGAGCTCTTAAAGAGTAAATATTGAAGTCTGTTGGTGAAATGTATGATATATAGTGTGCGACATAAATAAAGCACCGAAATTCCTTTCAGAAAATCTACATAGCTTAACAAAAGTCAAATTATAAGTTTCCTAGAACTAAGTATCTTTTATTAATATATAACTGTTTAGTATATCGAAGGCTGAGTGGTAGATCACCCTGTTTCAAAACATTTAAAAAAAAATGCCCGTTCTCAGAAATTGTTTCAAGAACGCCTTAACTTAGAATTTTTTCCAAAAACGCCCTATTTTATAACTTAGTTCCAAAACGCCGTATCTTAGAATGAGTTTACAAAATGTTATATTTGAACGAAAACTAAATACATTTCCAGCTGAGATAGGACGTTTTTGAAACTCATTCTGAGATAGGACGTTCTTGAACCAAGTTTTGAAATACGGCATTTTTGAAACAAGTTCTAATTTAAGGCGTTCGTGTACCAATTTCTGAGAAAGGAATTTTCGAAAAATGTTTTGAAATACAGTGATATTCCACTCAGTCGTCGATGTGGTCTTCATAAATAAAAGCAAAATATTGGGGTATATTCATAGTCAGAATTAGGTGGGTACTTAAAGTTAGTTGTAGCTATTTGACAAAACTTCCAATGCGCTATCTGTCAAAAAAGTTGCAACTAATTAAAAATATACGCCTCATTGAATTAGGAACTTGCACTTAAGATTTTATTTAACCAAAAGCAACAGAGACTTTTCGGTGCTCTAGTTTTGGCGCACACTGTATATATCGTCACTTGCTTGCCAGAAGCGTGAGTGTGCCATTTGTTAAATTTTGATCTAATCAGGCCATTAGATGAACCATTAAATATTCTAGTATATTGTGTCAAAATCTCGATTAAAATGCATAACAGGAAGGCTGTATAATTTGCATAATAGAAAGGCACTCTAATTTGCAAAATATAGCTAAATCTATAATAGAAGCCACCTAAACAAAAGTTGCAAAAGTTACAAAGAATTAATCAAACTTTGAAAAACGGACATCAAAATGTGCACCTTTTTTGGCAGAGGGTCTAGCAAATTTTTGAGTACGCAGTTTTGTACCCCAATCAATTTCAGAATAATGGTGTAAATGCTAGAACGACTAAAAAATTTATCTGAATTTCCAGAATTTTTTGTATATGGCTTAACTTGTTTTAAGATTTCACCTGCTTAAAGTACTACTGAAGTGGTGCCATCGCTGACCTGATAAGAGAAACATTTTTTTCTACACATTCTAATATAACAAAAAACTTACCTCAGCATCTTGAGATTTGGCGATGTCGACTAGAGTTTTACGGCTGGATGCACAATATGCAATAGTTTCATACTGCTTGCACCATCATTTGAAATTGTGGCCTTACCACTGGAATCAACAATAGGCTTGTCCATACTGCGTGGACCCAATGAAGTGCGTATAGCGTCCACCATTGATTGCGAGGCATTGATGTTGGATATGAGTTGAGGTTTACCTTGAAAGCTATCGGTACCCAAACATTTTTTACACAAAAAGTCATATGTACCCAATACAAGTTCAGGGCATTCATATTTATCGACACGCTGTCCGGTGTGGCCCAAATGTTGGAAATATCCAGTTGACACTGTTGAGAAAAAATATGGATCAATGAACACAAGCAAAATTTAAAGATTTTTTTTGTACCATCTGTTGTTATTTTACACATAAGACTTTGGAAACGACGACCAGCATCTACAAATTGTATATATGAGCCTTGCAAAGATTACATCTAATTGCACCCTATTCACCAAAATTTACAATGGGTGGCTCATATTCACCCTCAACCGTGCGTGGCATTGGTGAGACGGTAAGTGTAATGGACAAAGCTGTTGTTTTTAATAAATCAGCTGTTGCAGGTATGCAATACAAAGACGGCCTGCAAAGAAGAAAGATCAATGTAATTGCCAAACAAAACATTAATTTCGATTATCGATACCTAACGTAACGTGGCGAGGAGTTACCTTGATCTTCTACCACATATTTTGTGGTCACCAATGGTGGTAATAAACCCTGTTCATTAGTAATAAAAGCACCACCAGCGCTATTTTGATTTTCAATGATAACGCTTATCGGATTTGGCATCTGATAGGGATCTAAACGGCGTTGGGCTTGATCATACTGTTGCGGCTGTTGATATTTCCCAGTAACAGGTGCAGGTGGTTGCTAAAGAAAATAACCATCAGAAAATTTGTAAATTATTAGTTGTATTAGCATACATTATAACCAGGACGTCCGGACGTGTCCGGGTATTGGGGGTTGACCCGGCTTGGGTGGTTGACTGAGCATTGGCGTCTGTCCAGGTTGTGTCGGTGGCATCATTTGACCCATGTAACCACGTGGTGCACCTGGTTGTTGTAGAGGATAACCTGGATGTTGAGGTTGTGGCGGATAGCCCGGATTTTGTGGCATTGGCAGATAGCCATCCTGGGGAAGTTGTTGCTGCTGTTATCGTGGCATTGCATAACCCGGTTGCTGTTATGGTATATACATTGGCATAACTGGATGTGGTGTCATTGCCCCACCTGGTCCAGTAGATGCGGGCGGCATACCTGGAGGACCTTGTTGCTCATGGCCACCAAATGACTGGCGCATAGGGTGTTGAGGTGGCATTTGACCGGATTTTGACTGCATTAGACCAGGCTGTCGTGGCATTGGACCCAGTTGCGGTGGCATTCGCTGTTCATCTGTTTGCTGGTATGGAGATGTAACACAGCCGGCAATTGATGTTGAAGGTGTAGCTGACCAATTTGAGGACCACTCTAGAAAAATAAACACATTTATTAGCAGAAAATTATTCAAAAATATATGTTTGCGAATACTTTCCCCAATAAAGGAAGTGACATTCTTTATATTTCTTTTGTTTATGTGCTCTTCTTCTTGCTTGTTTCACTACTCACCGTAGATTTTTAAACGTCAAAATTACTTCCATACTACTATTTTTCATGGAAGAAAAAAGGCAAAATTTTTTTGAGCAATTACTTGTGATCTGCTTACCAAGCTATAAAGTGAAAAAATTGTGCACCACAGCAACACTTTTGCGCCTACATAAACCCTGTTTCAGTATTTTGCGTTTTTGCACAAAACACTTTTTTACCGTTTTCAACCAAACCAACGACGACAACCCAGAATTTCCCGTTATGTTTTTCCGAAGTCCACCAATCGTCCCGACTTTTTCAATCATTCGGCGCATTCGGTAATGGTATCCATTTTGAATTCGCTGTCATTTTCGGTCTGACGAATCCAGCGAGTGCCTGTCAGAATGCTTGACAGATAAGTCAACACACTTGTACTTGTACACTATGATTACGGAATTTAGCAAAGTTTAGGAAAATATGCCAACTTTCTTGTTTGTAAATGTCAACACAACTATCCCCACGTTCCAATGATCGCGTTAAAATTTTTATTTTCCGCCATCGGATTATTAATACTGATGTCAAGACGCGTCGTTTGATACCTCTCTCGATATTTTTGGTAGCGTATTAGCAGTCGACCCCTCAACTAGACTATTCCCATAACTTTTTTAATTCTAAATATCGGCATATCTGAGACAAAAAGTAATATTTGTAGAAATGTAGAGCGGTTCGATGTATTTTATGTTAATTTTTATGTCAAGAAGCTTTTCATGAAATTATCTTTTATATGTCGGTGTTATGCCAATTTCACACATAGGCTTAATGAAGTAATTAATGAAGTTTTTTACATTAAAGGCCTAATTGAACTCAATCTTTCATACAAAATAAAATTTCTTAATAATGAATTTTTTTGTTGGTTTTTTGGCCTTTAGTTTTTAAAAATGTTTGTAAATTGTCGAGCTCGAGGCCATACAATATTAAATAACAAACAAATAAAACTGTTTATTTGTATATGTTATATATTGTCGTTTTTTATTTATCGATATTTCGACTTCAATTAGAAGTCATCTTCAGGACTAGAAATACAAAAATACAAGTATTATAATAAAAAACATAAAAGTACATGTATACATTTGACTTACATCGTTGGATGTACCAGATCGACTAATTTAAAATTTGATATGACAAAAACGAGAATAAACATAAAAAGTAAACAAATAAAGAACCGTAATTATAAACAAAATTGTTAAAACAAAACAACAACTGGACACTCTCCGGATTTCGATGAGGTAGAAATTCTACAACAAGAAAAACATTATACGAAACGCTATATTTTGGAGATGCTTCACATCATCGGCACACCCAACGATAAAAGAATGAATTTTAAGTCAGACACAGACCAATGCGCTCACGCATACCGACAATTGGTAAAGCAAAATTGCAAAAATTAATGCTGAGAGTGTTATACAACAACATTTACCTGGTGGGAATTTAATACATACTTATGCTATGGGTGTCGCTCACAGTTTAACTTTTTATGCTATATTGTTGTTAGTTAAGAATTTTGTTTATAATTACGGTTCTTTATTTGTTTACTTTTTATGTTTATTCTCGTTTTTGTCATATCAAATTTTAAATTAGTCGATCTGGTACATCCAACGATGTAAGTCAAATGTATACATGTACTTTTATGTTTTTTATTATAATACTTTTATTTTTGTATTTCTAGTCCTGAAGATGACTTCTAATTGAAGTCGAAATATCGATAAATAAAAAACGACAATATATAACATATACATATAAACAGTTTTATTTGTTTGTTATTTAATATTGTATGGCCTCGAGCTCGACAATTTACAAACATTTTTAAAAACTAAAGGCCAAAAAACCAACAAAAAAATTAATTATGGAACGGAGAGCACGCCGCAATAACAAAAATACATACAACATCTACAGAAATTTAAAAGATAAGTATAATAATAAAACTATCAAATGTACAAAACGCTATCAGCGCAGCGCACAACAACTAAGCAGGCTTACTGAGTCGATTAAATTCCTTGGGAGATGTAGAAAGAGTGGAATTATACCAAGTTTTATCAGCAACGCTACTAAGAGTATTTCTTATATTGTCAACTGCAACATCGGCAAAAATAGAATATCAAAGAAAATCACCAACTCAACATCGAGGTATTTAGAAAATGTGCATAAGAAGCTCCTGAATCTCATAATACAAATAAAACATGAACTACAACAACAAAAAATAAAAGAGGTAAATACATTAAATTATAAATTACAACAAAAACTTAGTGAGGATGATTCCAACATGTTTTTCGAGAGCGAAAAAGTGTTAGCTCAAAATATTACCGCAAAAATAAAGAAAACACAAACGAGCAAATATGAGAGGCTTAAGGAAAAACAAAAACAATTACTTAACATAAAAAACGTACCGCAGTGGTTTCATAATACAACAAGTACTACCATACCACCAGACGTTCAGTGGATTTTCTCACTAGGCCCAAAATACTCTTTACCAACAACAAAGAATAGCCTCCCCCTTTTTCAAATTATAGCAGATGGCGAAGATTGCATACATACAATCAAAGACAAAGAACAGCAAGAAATAGAGAGAAATAATTTTACAACAATTATACGAGATCACCAAAACAAAGCAGACATTAGCGCGAGGGACAGGTTTGTTCTAGATACCCTACAGTCGACAAAAATATTTCTTAGAAATAATAAAGAATTGTTAGTTCTAAACGCGGACAAAGGAAGTGCGACAGTTTTAATGCAAAGGGACGATTACGAAACAAAATTACAACGCATCGTCAATGACATTTCCACATATCGAGTATTAAAACGAGATCCAACTACCAAGCTCCAAGACAGAAACAATGTGATCGTGGAAAAGCTCTTTGAAAACAATATGATAGACTTGAAAGAAAAATACCGACTCTTGAGTAAGACCGCTAATGCACCAAGACTGTATGGTCTACCGAAGATTCATAAAGAAGGTATCCCATTGAGGCCTATATGTTCTTCCATCAATTCGCCTTCGTACAACCTATGTAAATTCGTTGTAAATATTTTGATGAATGTAACCAAAGAATCAAAATTCAATGTAAAAGATTCCGTTGAGTTTAAAAATAAAATTAAGGATACATATGTCTTTGATGATGAGAGCCTAGTTTCGTTCGATGTTGTCTCATTATTCCCTAGCATTCCAGTAGACCATGCTTTGGAAATCATTTCGTCCAAATGGAACCAAATTAAAAAGCATACAAATCTAACCAAAGATCTCTTCCTTGAGGTAGTACGATTTTGTATTAAACAAAACAGGTACTTCAACTACAACAATAAGATTTATGAACAACGTGCAGGAATGCCTATGGGGTCACCGGCATCTCCAGTCATAGCAGATATTGTGATGAAAGAACTGCTAACTAAATTTGAGGAAGATACACCATATAAACCACGCCTCCTAACTAAATATGTAGACGATCTGTTTGCCATTGCAAGAACGGACCATATTGAGAAAATGCTGGCTAACTTAAATGAATACAACAGATCCATAAAATTTACGTTAGAAGTTGAGAAAGATGGAGAATTGCCATTTCTGGACACTCTGGTAATAAAAAACAACAACCACCTCACGTTCGATTGGTATAGAAAGCCTACTGCCTCCGGTAGATTATTAAACTTTTATTCGAAACACGACAAGTCTGCAATTGTAAATACGGCCAAAAATTTCGTAAGACGTGTTCTCACAATTAGTGACGCGATGTACCATAAGAAAAATATTGAAATAATTCAAAAAGTTCTTGGTAATAATGAATTTCCTGCTCAACTTATAAAACAATTCATACATAGCCATTTCAAGACGACTAGAGACAAGAAAGCCAAACCAGATAAAATATATAAATCCACCACTTTTGTACCAGGTTTGTCGAATAGGATAAAGCATTCGAATTTGTACGACAGGGAAAAATTTCAAATTGCCTTCACATATAACAACACTTTACAAAAAATATTTACAAATACAAAAAGCAAAATCGGAAAATATGAGAAATCTGACGTTATATATAAAATTAAATGCAACGGCGACGGGTCCCACGTATGCAATAAGGTATATGTGGGGACAACTAAATCCAAACTAAAGACAAGGATTTCCGCTCACAAATCAAACATAAAAAATAGGAACCACACTAATGATAACAAAACGGCCCTCACTCAGCATTGCAAAACAACTGGACACTCTCCGGATTTCGATGAGGTAGAAATTCTACAACAAGAAAAACATTATACGAAACGCTATATTTTGGAGATGCTTCACATCATCGGCACACCCAACGATAAAATAATGAATTTTAAGTCAGACACAGACCAATGCGCTCACGCATACCGACAATTGGTAAAGCAAAATTGCAAAAATTAATGCTGAGAGTGTTATACAACAACATTTACCTGGTGGGAATTTAATACATACTTATGCTATGGGTGTCGCTCACAGTTTAACTTTTTATGCTATATTGTTGTTAGTTAAGAATTTTGTTTATAATTACGGTTCTTTATTTGTTTAATTTTTATGTTTATTCTCGTTTTTGTCATATCAAATTTTAAATTAGTCGATCTGGTACATCCAACGATGTAAGTCAAATGTATACATGTACTTTTATGTTTTTTATTATAATACTTGTATTTTTGTATTTCTAGTCCTGAAGATGACTTCTAATTGAAGCCGAAATATCGATAAATAAAAAACGACAATATATAACATATACAAATAAACAGTTTTATTTGTTTGTTATTTAATATTGTATGGCCTCGAGCTCGACAATTTACAAACATTCTTAATAATGTTATTATTGCTTTATTGAATGCCTAATCGAGTGCAAAATCCAGTCGGTTTTGCTAAGAGCTTCGAATTTTATTGTCAATGTAACAAATGACAATCAAAAAAATTATTTTGAATAATTTCCAAAAAAATAGAAAAACACGAAAAAATTCAAAATTTAATTTTCGCTGCATTTGCTGCAAAATATAATATGGCTTTTCGAAATTAGTCACATATTTGCTTAGGAGCAACATCTATGTGTAGTTCCGCATGCATTTTATTTTGATTGTATTTATAGTCAAAAAGGAAACGGCTGCTTTCAATTTTAACCATTTTTTGTAAAAACGAATTATTTTTTTGGGGCTGTTGACAGATGTTCGCTTAATTTAACAAAAGGCCCTGTATGAAAAGGGAAACTTAATTATTTCATTAAACAGAATTGTGATTCGATTAAGGTTCTGTGGGAAAACGGTATTAGGCGAATGAAATGGAGCGAAATCAACTTTGAAATTCTTGGTTGTTGTGGCGAAATAATGTGCTAAACTAGATTCATTTACTGAACATATAACTGAAAGTGATGTGAAATTATTATTTAACAAATAATTTTTTTTTACCAGCACGGCAGCCAACCATATAATTGAGCCATGTCAGGAAAAGTAAAAAAAACCCTCAGGAACAAGAGTGTATAATTCCATGTGAAATTTTTCCGCCACGAAATAAAGTGAAAAAATTGTGCACCACAGCAACACTTTTGCGCCTACATAAACCCTGTTTCAGTGTTTTGCGTTTTTGCACAAAACACTTTTTTACCGTTTTCAACCAAACCAACGACGACAACCCAGAATTTCCCGTTATGTTTTTCCGAAGTCCACCAATCGACTCGACTTTTTCAATCATTCAGCGCATTCGGTAATGGTATCCATTTTGAATTCGCTGTCATTTTCGGTCTGCCGAATCCAGCGAGTGTCTGTCAGAATGCTTGACAGATGAGTCAACATACTTGTACTTGTACACTATGATTACGGAATTTAGCAAAGTTTAGGAAAATGTGCCAACTTTCTTGTTTGTAAATGTCAACACAACTATCCCCACGTTCCAATGAAGGCGTTAAAATTTTTATTTTCCGCCATCGGATTATTAATACTGATGTCAAGACGCGTCGTTTGACACCTCTCTCGATATTTTTGGTAGCGTATTAGCAGTCGACCCCTCAACTAGACTATTACCATAACTTTTTTAATTCTAAATATCGGCATATCTGAGACAAAAAGTAATATTTGTAGAAATGTAGAGCGGTTCGATGTATTTTTGTTAATTTTTATATATATGTCAAGAAGCTTTTCATGAAATTATCTTTTATATGTCGGTGTTATGCCAATTTCACACATAGGCTTAATGAAGTAATTAATGAAGTTTTTTACATTAAAGGCCTAATTGAACTCAATCTTTCATACAAAATAAAAATTCTTAATAATGTTATTATTGCTTTATTGAATGCCTAATCGAGTACAAAATCCAGTCGGTTTTGCTAAGAGCTTCGAATTTTATTGTCAATGTAACAAATGACAATCAAAAAAATTATTTTCAATAATTTACAAAAAGATAGAAAAACACGAAAAAATTCAAAATTTAATTTTCGCTGCATTTGCTGCAAAATATAATATGGCTTTTCGAAATTAGTCACATATTTGCTTAGGAGCAACATCTATGTGTAGTTCCGCATGCATTTTATTTTGATTGTATTTATGGTCAAAAAGGAAACGGCTGCTTTCAATTTTAACCATTTTTTGTAAAAACGAATTATTTTTTTGGGGCTGTTGACAGATGTTCGCTTAATTAAACAAAAGGCCCTGTATGAAAAGGGAAACTTAATTATTTCATTAAACAGAATTGTGATTCGATTAAGGTTCTGTGGGAAAACGGTATTAGGCGAATGAAATGGAGCGAAATCAACTTTGAAATTCTTGGTTGTTGTGGCGAAATAATATGCTAAACTAGATTCATTTACTGAACATATAACTGAAAGTGATGTGAAATTATTATTTAACAAATAATTTTTTTTTTACCAGCACGGCAGCCAACCATATAATTGAGCCATGTCTGGAAAAGTAAAAAAAAACCCTCAGGAACAAGAGTGAATAATTCCATGTGAAATTTTTCCGCCACGAAATAAAGTGAAAAAATTGTGCACCACACAACACTTTTGCGCCTACATAAACCCTGTTTCAGTGTTTTGCGTTTTTGCACAAAACAATTTTTTACCGTTTTCAACCAAACCAACGACGACAACCCAGAATTTCCCGTTATGTTTTTCCGAAGTCCACCAATCGACTCGACTTTTTCAATCATTCAGCGCATTCGGTAATGGTATCCATTTTGAATTCGCTGTCATTTTCGGTCTGCCGAATCCAGCGAGTGTCAGTCAGAATGCTTGACAGATAAGTCAACATACTTGTACTTGTACACTATGATTACGGAATTTGGCAAAGTTTAGGAAAATGTGCCAACTTTCTTGTTTGTAAATGTCAACACAACTATCCCCACGTTCCAATGAAGGCGTTAAAATTTTTATTTTCCGCCATCGGATTATTAATACTGATGTCAAGACGCGTCGTTTGACACCTCTCTCGATATTTTTGGTAGCGTATTAGCAGTCGACCCCTCAACTAGACTATTACCATAACTTTTTTCATTCTAAATATCGGCATATCTGAGACAAAAAGTAATATTTGTAGAAATGTAGAGCGGTTCGATGTATTTTTGTTAATTTTTATATATATGTCAAGAAGCTTTTCATGAAATTATCTTTTATATGTCGGTGTTATGCCAATTTCACACATAGGCTTAATGAAGTAATTAATGAAGTTTTTTACATTAAAGGCCTAATTGAACTCAATCTTTCATACAAAATAAAAATTCTTAATAATGTTATTATTGCTTTATTGAATGCCTAATCGAGTGCAAATCCAGTCGGTTTTGCTAAGAGCTTCGAATTTTATTGTCAATGTAACAAATGACAATCAAAAAAATTATTTTCAATAATTTACAAAAAGATAGAAAAACACGAAAAAATTCAAAATTTAATTTTCGTTGCATTTGCTGCAAAATATAATATGGCTTTTTCGAAATTAGTCACATATTTGCTTAGGAGCAACATCTATGTGTAGTTCCGCATGCATTTTATTTTGATTGTATTTATGGTCAAAAAGGAAACGGCTGCTTTCAATTTTAACCATTTTTTGTAAAAACGAATTATTTTTTTGGGGCTGTTGACAGATGTTCGCTTAATTAAACAAAAGGCCCTGTATGAAAAGGGAAACTTAATTATTTCATTAAACATAATTGTGATTCGATTAAGGTTCTGTGGGAAAACGGTATTAGGCGAATGAAATGGAGCGAAATCAACTTTGAAATTCTTGGTTGTTGTGGCGAAATAATGTGCTAAACTAGATTCATTTACTGAACATATAACTGAAAGTGATGTGAAATTATTATTTAACAAATATTTTTTTTTTTACCAGCACGGCAGCCAACCATATAATTGAGCCATGTCTGGAAAAGTAAAAAAAAACCCTCAGGAACAAGAGTGAATAATTCCATGTGAAATTTTTCCGCCACGAAATAACGTGAAAAAATTGTGCACCACAGCAACACTTTTGCGCCTACATAAACCCTGTTTCAGTGTTTTGCGTTTTTGCACAAAACACTTTTTTACCGTTTTCAACCAAACCAACGACGACAACCCAGAATTTCCCGTTATGTTTTTCCGAGGTCCACGAATCGTCTCGACTTTTTCAATCATTCGGCGCATTCGGTAATGGTATCCATTTTGAATTCGCTGTCATTTTCTGTCTGCCGACTCCAGCGAGTGCCTGTCAGAATGCTTGACAGATAAGTCAACACACTTGTACTTGTACACTATGATTACGGAATTTAGCAAAGTTTAGGAAAATATGCCAACTTTCTTGTTTGTAAATGTCAACACAACTATCCCCACGTTCCAATGAACGCGTTAAAATTTTTTTTTCCGCCATCGGATTGTTAATACTGATGTCAAGACGCGTCGTTTGACACCTCTCTCGATATTTTTGGTAGCGTATTAGCAGTCGACCCCTCAACTAGACTATTACCATAACTTTTTTAATTCTAAATATCGGCATATCTGAGACAAAAAGTAATATTTGTAGAAATGTAGAGCGGTTCGATGTATTTTATGTTAATTTTCATGAAATTATCTTTTATATGTCGGTGTTATGCCAATTTCACACATAGGCTTAATGAAGTAATTAATGAAGTTTTTTAATTAAAGGCCTAATTGAACTCAGTCTTTCATACAAAATAAAAATTCTTAATAATGTTATTATTGCTTTATTGAATGCCTAATCGAGTGCAAAATCCAGTCGGTTTTGCTAAGAGCTTCGAATTTTATTGTCAATGTAACAAATTACAATCAAAAAAATTATTTTCAATAATTTACAAAAAAATAGCAAAATACGAAAAAATTCAAAATTTAATTTTCGCTGCATTTGCTGCAAAATATAATATGGCCTTTTCGAAATTAGTAACATATTTGGTTATGAGCAACATCTATGGGTAGTTCCGCATGCATTTTATTTTGATTGTATTTATAGTCAAAAAGGAAACGGCTGCTTTCAATTTTAACCATTTTTTGTAAAAACGAATTATTTTTTTGGGGCTGTTGACAGATGTTCGCTTAATTAAACAAAAGGCCCTGTATGAAAAGGGAAACTTAATTATTTCATTAAACAGAATTGTGATTCGATTAAGGTTCTGTGGGAAAACGGTATTAGGCGAATGAAATGGAGCGAAATCAACTTTGAAATTCTTGGTTGTTGTGGCGAAATAATCTGCTAAACTAGATTCATTTACTGTAAATATAACTGAAAGTGATGTGAAATTATTATTTAACAAATAATTTTTTTTTACCACCACGGCAGCCAACCATATAATTGAGCCATGTCAGGAAAAGTAAAAAAAAACCCTCAGGAACAAGAGTGAATAATTCCATGTGAAATTATTCCGCCACGAAATAAAGTGAAAAAATTGTGCACCACAGCAACACTTTTGCGCCTACATAAACCCTGTTTCAGTGTTTTGCGTTTTTGCACAAAACACTTTTTTACCGTTTTCAACCAAACCAACGACGACAACCCAGAATTTCCCGTTATGTTTTTCCGAAGTCCACCAATCGTCCCGACATTTTCAATCATTCGGCGCATTCGGTAATGGTATCCATTTTGAATTCGCTGTCATTTTCGGTCTGCCGAATCCAGCGAGTGCCTGTCAGAATGCTTGACAGATAAGTCAACACACTTGTACTTGTACACTATGATTACGGAATTTAGCAAAGTTTAGGAAAATATGCCAACTTTCTTGTTTGTAAATGTCAACACAACTATCCCCACGTTCCAATGAACGCGTTAAAATTTTTATTTTCCGCCATCGGATTATTAATACTGATGTCAAGACGCGTCGTTTGATACCTCTCTCAATATTTTTGGTAGCTTAGTATCAGTCGACCCCCTCAACTAGACTATTACCATAACTTTTTTAATTCTAAATATCGGCATATCTGAGACAAAAAGTAATATTTGTAGAAATATAGAGCGGTTCGATGAATTTTTGTTAATTTTTATATATATGTCAAGAAGCTTTTCATGAAATTATCTTTTATATGTCGGTGCTATGCCAATTTCACACATAGGCTTAATGAAGTAATTAATGAAGTTTTTTACATTAAAGGCCTAATTGAACTCAATCTGTCATACAAAATTCTTAATAATGTTATTATTGCTTTATTGAATGCCTAATCGAGTGCAAAATCCAGTCGGTTTTGCTACGAGTTTCGAATTTTATTGTCAATGTAACAAATGACAATCAAAAAAATTATTTTCAATAATTTACAAAAAAATAAAAAAACACGAAAAAATTCAAAATTTAATTTTCGCTGCATTTGCTGCAAAATATAATATGGCTTTTTCGACATTAGTCACATATTTGCTTAGGAGCAATATCTATGTGTAGTTCCGCCTGCATTTTATTTTGATTGTATTTATAGTCATAAAGGAAACGGCTGCTTTCAATTTTAACCATTTTTTGTAAAAACGAATTATTTTTTTGGGGCTGTTGACAGATGTTCGCTTAATTAAACAAAAGGCCCTGTATGAAAAGGGAAGCTTAATTATTTCATTAAACAGAATTGTGATTCGATTAAGGTTCTGTGGGAAAACGGTATTAGGCGAATGAAATGGAGCGAAATCAACTTTGAAATTATTGGTTGTTGTGGCGAAATAATGTGCTAAACTAGATTTATTTACTGAACATATAACTGAAAGTGATGTGAAATTATTATTTAACAAATAATTTTTTTTACCAGCACGGCAGCCAACCATATAATTGAGCCATGTCAAGAAAGGTCAAGAAAAAAACCCTCAGGAACAAGAGTGAATAATTCCATGTGAAATTTTTCCGCCACGAAATAAAGTGAAAAAATTGTGCACCACAGCAACACTTTTGCGCCTACATAAACCCTGTTTCAGTGTTTTGCGTTTTTGCACAAAACACTTTTTTACCGTTTTCAACCAAACCAACGACGACAACCCAGAATTTCCCGTTATGTTTTTCCGAAGTCTACCAATCGTCTCGACTTTTTCAATCATTCGGCGCATTCGGTAATGGTATCCATTTTGAATTCGCTGTCATTTTCGGTCTGCCGAATCCAGCGAGTGCCTGTCAGAATGCTTGACAGATAAGTCAACACACTTGTACTTGTACACTATGATTACGGAATTTAGCAAAGTTTAGGAAAATATGCCAACTTTCTTGTTTGTAAATGTCAACACAACTATCCCCACGTTCCTATGAACGCGTTAAAATTTTTATTTCCCGCCATCGGATTATTAATACTGATGTCAAGACGCGTCGTTTGACACCTCTCTCGATATTTTTGGTAGCGTATTAGCAGTCGACCCCTCAACTAGACTATTACCATAACTTTTTTAATTCTAAATATCGGCATATCTGAGACAAAAAGTAATATTTGTAGAAATGTAGAGCGGTTCGATGTATTTTGTGTTAATTTTTATATATATGTCAAGAAGCTTTTCATGAAATTATTTTTTATATGTCGGTGTTATGCCAATTTCACACATAGGCTTAATGAAGGCTTTTTTGTATATGGCTTAACTTGTTTTAAGATTTCACCTGCTTAAAGTACTACTGAAGTGGTGCCATCGCTGACCTGATAAGAGAAACATTTTTTTCTACACATTCTAATATAACAAAAAACTTACCTCAGCATCTTGAGATTTGGCGATGTCGACTAGAGTTTTACGGCTGGATGCACAATATGCAATAGTTTCATACTGCTTGCACCATCATTTGAAATTGTGGCCTTACCACTGGAATCAACAATAGGCTTGTCCATACTGCGTGGACCCAATGAAGTGCGTATAGCGTCCACCATTGATTGCGAGGCATTGATGTTGGATATGAGTTGAGGTTTACCTTGAAAGCTATCGGTACCCAAACATTTTTTAAACAAAAAGTCATATGTACCCAATACAAGTTCAGGGCATTCATATTTATCGACACGCTGTCCGGTGTGGCCCAAATGTTGGAAATATCCAGTTGACACTGTTGAGAAAAAATATGGATCAATGAACACAAGCAAAATTTAAAGATTTTTTTTGTACCATCTGTTGTTATTTTACACATAAGACTTTGGAAACGACGACCAGCATCTACAAATTGTATATATGAGCCTTGCAAAGATTACATCTAATTGCACCCTATTCACCAAAATTTACAATGGGTGGCTCATATTTACCCTCAACCGTGCGTGGCATTGGTGAGACGGTAAGTGTAATGGACAAAGCTGTTGTTTTTAATAAATCAGCTGTTGCAGGTATGCAATACAAAGACGACCTGAAAAGAATAAAGATCAATGTAATTGCCAAACAAAACATTAATTTCGATTATCGATACCTAACGTAACGTGGCGAGGAGTTACCTTGATCTTCTACCACATATTTTGTGGTCACCAATGGTGGTAATAAACCCTGTTCATTAGTAATAAAAGCACCACCAGCGCTATTTTGATTTTCAATGATAACGCTTATCGGATTTGGCATCTGATAGGGATCTAAACGGCGTTGGGCTTGATCATACTGTTGCGGCTGTTGATATTTCCCAGTAACAGGTGCAGGTGGTTGCTAAAGAAAATAACCATCAGAAAATTTGTAAATTATTAGTTGTATTAGCATACATTATAACCAGGACGTCCGGACGTGTCCGGGTATTGGGGGTTGACCCGGCTTGGGTGGTTGACTGAGCATTGGCGTCTGTCCAGGTTGTGTCGGTGGCATCATTTGACCCATGTAACCACGTGGTGCACCTGGTTGTTGTAGAGGATAACCTGGATGTTGAGGTTGTGGTGGATAGCCCGGATTTTGTGGCATTGGCAGATAGCCATCCTGGGGAAGTTGTTGCTGCTGTTATCGTGGCATTGCATAACCCGGTTGCTGTTATGGTATATACATTGGCATAACTGGATGTGGTGTCATTGCCCCACCTGGTCCAGTAGATGCGGGCGGCATACCTGGAGGACCTTGTTGCTCATGGCCACCAAATGACTGGCGCATAGGGTGTTGAGGTGGCATTTGACCGGATTTTGACTGCATTAGACCAGGCTGTCGTGGCATTGGACCCAGTTGCGGTGGCATTTGCTGTTCATCTGTTTGCTGGTATGGAGATGTAACACAGCCGGCAATTGATGTTGAAGGTGTAGCTGACCAATTTGAGGACCACTCTAGAAAAATAAACACATTTATTAGACAGAAAATTATTCAAAAATATATGTTTGCGAATACTTTCCCCAATAAAGGAAGTGACATTCTTTATATTTCTTTTGTTTATGTGCTCTTCTTCTTGCTTGTTTCACTACTCACCGTAGATTTTTAAACGTCAAAATTACTTCCATACTACTATTTTTCATGGAAGAAAAAAGGCAAAATTTTTTTGAGCAATTACTTGTGATCTGCTTACCAAGCTATAAAGTGAAAAAATTGTGCACCACAGCAACACTTTTGCGCCTACATAAACCCTGTTTCAGTGTTTTGCGTTTTTGCACAAAACACTTTTTTACCGTTTTCAACCAAACCAACGACGACAACCCAGAATTTCCCGTTATGTTTTTCCGAAGTCCACCAATCGTCTCGACTTTTTCAATCATTCTGCGCATTCGGTAATGGTATCCATTTTGAATTCGCTGTCATTTTCGGTCTGCCGAATCCAGCGAGTGCCTGTCAGAATGCTTGACAGATAAGTCAACACACTTGTACTTGTACACTATGATTACGGAATTTAGCAAAGTTTAGGAAAATATGCCAACTTTCTTGTTTGTAAATGTCAACACAACTATCGCCACGTTCCAATGAACGCGTTAAAATTTTTATTTTCCGCCATCGGATTATTAATACTGATGTCAAGACGCGTCGTTTGACACCTCTCTCGATATTTTTGGTAGCGTATTAGCAGTCGACCCCTCAACTAGACTATTACCATAACTTTTTTAATTCTAAATATCGGCATATCTGAGACAAAAAGTAATATTTGTAGAAATGTAGAGCGGTTTGATGTATTTTATGTTAATTTTTATATATATGTCAAGAAGCTTTTCATGAAATTATCTTTTATATGTCGGTGTTATGCCAATTTCACACATAGGCTTAATGAAGTAATTTTTACATTAAAGGCCTAATTGAACTCAATCTTTCATACAAAATAAAAATTCTTAATAATGAATTTTTTTGTTGGTTTTTTGGCCTTTAGTTTTTAAAAATGTTTGTAAATTGTCGAGCTCGAGGCCATACAATATTAAATAACAAACAAATAAAACTGTTTATTTGTATATGTTATATATTGTCGTTTTTTATTTATCGATATTTCGACTTCAATTAGAAGTCATCTTCAGGACTAGAAATACAAAAATACAAGTATTATAATAAAAAACATAAAAGTACATGTATACATTTGACTTACATCGTTGGATGTACCAGATCGACTAATTTAAAATTTGATATGACAAAAACGAGAATAAACATAAAAAGTAAACAAATAAAGAACCGTAATTATAAACAAAATTCTTAAAACAAAACAACAACTGGACACTCTCCGGATTTCGATGAGGTAGAAATTCTACAACAAGAAAAACATTATACGAAACGCTATATTTTGGAGATGCTTCACATCATCGGCACACCCAACGATAAAAGAATGAATTTTAAGTCAGACACAGACAAATGCGCTCACGCATACCGACAATTGGTAAAGCAAAATTGCAAAAATTAATGCTGAGAGTGTTATACAACAACATTTACCTGGTGGGAATTTAATACATACTTATGCTATGGGTGTCCCTCACAGTTTAACTTTTTATGCTATATTGTTGTTAGTTAAGAATTTTGTTTATAATTACGGGTCTTTATTTGTTTACTTTTTATGTTTATTCTCGTTTTTGTCATATCAAATTTTAAATTAGTCGATCTGGTACATCCAACGATGTAAGTCAAATGTATACATGTACTTTTATGTTTTTTATTATAATACTTGTATTTTTGTATTTCTAGTCCTGAAGATGACTTCTAATTGAAGTCGAAATATCGATAAATAAAAAACGACAATATATAACATATACAAATAAACAGTTTTATTTGTTTGTTATTTAATATTGTATGGCCTCGAGCTCGACAATTTACAAACATTCTTAATAATGTTATTATTGCTTTATTGAATGCCTAATCGAGGGCAAAATCCAGTCGGTTTTGCTAAGAGCTTCGAATTTTATTGTCAATGTAACAAATGACAATCAAAAAAATTATTTTGAATAATTTCCAAAAAAATAGAAAAACTCGAAAAAATTCAAAATTTAATTTTCGCTGCATTTGCTGCAAAATATAATATGGCTTTTTCGAAATTAGTCATATATTTGCTTAGGAGCAACATCTATGTGTAGTTCCGCATGCATTTTATTTTGATTGTATTTATGGTCAAAAAGGAAACGGCTGCTTTCAATTTTAACCATTTTTTGTAAAAACGAATTATTTTTTTGGGGCTGTTGACAGATGTTCGCTTAATTAAACAAAAGGCCCTGTATGAAAAGGGAAACTTAATTATTTCATTAAACAGAATTGTGATTCGATTAAGGTTCTGTGGGAAAACGGTATTAGGCGAATGAAATGGAGCGAAATCAACTTTGAAATTCTTGGTTGTTGTGGCGAAATAATGTGCTAAACTAGATTCAGTTACTGAACATATAACTGAAAGTGATGTGAAATTATTATTTAACAAATAATTTTTTTTTTACCAGCACGGCAGCCAACCATATAATTGAGCCATGTCTGGAAAAGTAAAAAAAAACCCTCAGGAACAAGAGTGAATAATTCCATGTGAAATTTTTCCGCCACGAAATAAAGTGAAAAAACTGTGCACCACACAACACTTTTGCGCCTACATAAACCCTGTTTCAGTGTTTTGCGTTTTTGCACAAAACACTTTTTTACCGTTTTCAACCAAACCAACGACGACAACCCAGAATTTCCAGTTATGTTTTTCCGAAGTCCACCAATCGACTCGACTTTTTCAATCATTCAGCGCATTCGGTAATGGTATCCATTTTGAATTCGCTGTCATTTTCGGTCTGCCGAATCCAGCGAGTGTCTGTCAGAATGCTTGACAGATAAGTCAACATACTTGTACTTGTACACTATGATTACGGAATTTAGCAAAGTTTAGGAAAATGTGCCAACTTTCTTGTTTGTAAATGTCAACACAACTATCCCCACGTTCCAATGAAGGCGTTAAAATTTTTATTTTCCGCCAACGGATTATTAATACTGATGTCAAGACGCGTCGTTTGACACCTCTCTCGATATTTTTGGTAGCGTATTAGCAGTCGACCCCTCAACTAGACTATTACCATAACTTTTTTAATTCTAAATATCGGCATATCTGAGACAAAAAGTAATATTTGTAGAAATGTAGAGCGGTTCGATGTATTTTGTGTTAATTTTTATATATATGTCAAGAAGCTTTTCATGAAATTATTTTTTATATGTCGGTGTTATGCCAATTTCACACATAGGCTTAATGAAGGCTTTTTTGTATATGGCTTAACTTGTTTTAAGATTTCACCTGCTTAAAGTACTACTGAAGTGGTGCCATCGCTGACCTGATAAGAGAAACATTTTTTTCTACACATTCTAATATAACAAAAAACTTACCTCAGCATCTTGAGATTTGGCGATGTCGACTAGAGTTTTACGGCTGGATGCACAATATGCAATAGTTTCATACTGCTTGCACCATCATTTGAAATTGTGGCCTTACCACTGGAATCAACAATAGGCTTGTCCATACTGCGTGGACCCAATGAAGTGCGTATAGCGTCCACCATTGATTGCGAGGCATTGATGTTGGATATGAGTTGAGGTTTACCTTGAAAGCTATCGGTACCCAAACATTTTTTAAACAAAAAGTCATATGTACCCAATACAAGTTCAGGGCATTCATATTTATCGACACGCTGTCCGGTGTGGCCCAAATGTTGGAAATATCCAGTTGACACTGTTGAGAAAAAATATGGATCAATGAACACAAGCAAAATTTAAAGATTTTTTTTGTACCATCTGTTGTTATTTTACACATAAGACTTTGGAAACGACGACCAGCATCTACAAATTGTATATATGAGCCTTGCAAAGATTACATCTAATTGCACCCTATTCACCAAAATTTACAATGGGTGGCTCATATTTACCCTCAACCGTGCGTGGCATTGGTGAGACGGTAAGTGTAATGGACAAAGCTGTTGTTTTTAATAAATCAGCTGTTGCAGGTATGCAATACAAAGACGACCTGAAAAGAATAAAGATCAATGTAATTGCCAAACAAAACATTAATTTCGATTATCGATACCTAACGTAACGTGGCGAGGAGTTACCTTGATCTTCTACCACATATTTTGTGGTCACCAATGGTGGTAATAAACCCTGTTCATTAGTAATAAAAGCACCACCAGCGCTATTTTGATTTTCAATGATAACGCTTATCGGATTTGGCATCTGATAGGGATCTAAACGGCGTTGGGCTTGATCATACTGTTGCGGCTGTTGATATTTCCCAGTAACAGGTGCAGGTGGTTGCTAAAGAAAATAACCATCAGAAAATTTGTAAATTATTAGTTGTATTAGCATACATTATAACCAGGACGTCCGGACGTGTCCGGGTATTGGGGGTTGACCCGGCTTGGGTGGTTGACTGAGCATTGGCGTCTGTCCAGGTTGTGTCGGTGGCATCATTTGACCCATGTAACCACGTGGTGCACCTGGTTGTTGTAGAGGATAACCTGGATGTTGAGGTTGTGGTGGATAGCCCGGATTTTGTGGCATTGGCAGATAGCCATCCTGGGGAAGTTGTTGCTGCTGTTATCGTGGCATTGCATAACCCGGTTGCTGTTATGGTATATACATTGGCATAACTGGATGTGGTGTCATTGCCCCACCTGGTCCAGTAGATGCGGGCGGCATACCTGGAGGACCTTGTTGCTCATGGCCACCAAATGACTGGCGCATAGGGTGTTGAGGTGGCATTTGACCGGATTTTGACTGCATTAGACCAGGCTGTCGTGGCATTGGACCCAGTTGCGGTGGCATTTGCTGTTCATCTGTTTGCTGGTATGGAGATGTAACACAGCCGGCAATTGATGTTGAAGGTGTAGCTGACCAATTTGAGGACCACTCTAGAAAAATAAACACATTTATTAGACAGAAAATTATTCAAAAATATATGTTTGCGAATACTTTCCCCAATAAAGGAAGTGACATTCTTTATATTTCTTTTGTTTATGTGCTCTTCTTCTTGCTTGTTTCACTACTCACCGTAGATTTTTAAACGTCAAAATTACTTCCATACTACTATTTTTCATGGAAGAAAAAAGGCAAAATTTTTTTGAGCAATTACTTGTGATCTGCTTACCAAGCTATAAAGTGAAAAAATTGTGCACCACAGCAACACTTTTGCGCCTACATAAACCCTGTTTCAGTGTTTTGCGTTTTTGCACAAAACACTTTTTTACCGTTTTCAACCAAACCAACGACGACAACCCAGAATTTCCCGTTATGTTTTTCCGAAGTCCACCAATCGTCTCGACTTTTTCAATCATTCTGCGCATTCGGTAATGGTATCCATTTTGAATTCGCTGTCATTTTCGGTCTGCCGAATCCAGCGAGTGCCTGTCAGAATGCTTGACAGATAAGTCAACACACTTGTACTTGTACACTATGATTACGGAATTTAGCAAAGTTTAGGAAAATATGCCAACTTTCTTGTTTGTAAATGTCAACACAACTATCGCCACGTTCCAATGAACGCGTTAAAATTTTTATTTTCCGCCATCGGATTATTAATACTGATGTCAAGACGCGTCGTTTGACACCTCTCTCGATATTTTTGGTAGCGTATTAGCAGTCGACCCCTCAACTAGACTATTACCATAACTTTTTTAATTCTAAATATCGGCATATCTGAGACAAAAAGTAATATTTGTAGAAATGTAGAGCGGTTTGATGTATTTTATGTTAATTTTTATATATATGTCAAGAAGCTTTTCATGAAATTATCTTTTATATGTCGGTGTTATGCCAATTTCACACATAGGCTTAATGAAGTAATTTTTACATTAAAGGCCTAATTGAACTCAATCTTTCATACAAAATAAAAATTCTTAATAATGAATTTTTTTGTTGGTTTTTTGGCCTTTAGTTTTTAAAAATGTTTGTAAATTGTCGAGCTCGAGGCCATACAATATTAAATAACAAACAAATAAAACTGTTTATTTGTATATGTTATATATTGTCGTTTTTTATTTATCGATATTTCGACTTCAATTAGAAGTCATCTTCAGGACTAGAAATACAAAAATACAAGTATTATAATAAAAAACATAAAAGTACATGTATACATTTGACTTACATCGTTGGATGTACCAGATCGACTAATTTAAAATTTGATATGACAAAAACGAGAATAAACATAAAAAGTAAACAAATAAAGAACCGTAATTATAAACAAAATTCTTAAAACAAAACAACAACTGGACACTCTCCGGATTTCGATGAGGTAGAAATTCTACAACAAGAAAAACATTATACGAAACGCTATATTTTGGAGATGCTTCACATCATCGGCACACCCAACGATAAAAGAATGAATTTTAAGTCAGACACAGACAAATGCGCTCACGCATACCGACAATTGGTAAAGCAAAATTGCAAAAATTAATGCTGAGAGTGTTATACAACAACATTTACCTGGTGGGAATTTAATACATACTTATGCTATGGGTGTCCCTCACAGTTTAACTTTTTATGCTATATTGTTGTTAGTTAAGAATTTTGTTTATAATTACGGGTCTTTATTTGTTTACTTTTTATGTTTATTCTCGTTTTTGTCATATCAAATTTTAAATTAGTCGATCTGGTACATCCAACGATGTAAGTCAAATGTATACATGTACTTTTATGTTTTTTATTATAATACTTGTATTTTTGTATTTCTAGTCCTGAAGATGACTTCTAATTGAAGTCGAAATATCGATAAATAAAAAACGACAATATATAACATATACAAATAAACAGTTTTATTTGTTTGTTATTTAATATTGTATGGCCTCGAGCTCGACAATTTACAAACATTCTTAATAATGTTATTATTGCTTTATTGAATGCCTAATCGAGGGCAAAATCCAGTCGGTTTTGCTAAGAGCTTCGAATTTTATTGTCAATGTAACAAATGACAATCAAAAAAATTATTTTGAATAATTTCCAAAAAAATAGAAAAACTCGAAAAAATTCAAAATTTAATTTTCGCTGCATTTGCTGCAAAATATAATATGGCTTTTTCGAAATTAGTCATATATTTGCTTAGGAGCAACATCTATGTGTAGTTCCGCATGCATTTTATTTTGATTGTATTTATGGTCAAAAAGGAAACGGCTGCTTTCAATTTTAACCATTTTTTGTAAAAACGAATTATTTTTTTGGGGCTGTTGACAGATGTTCGCTTAATTAAACAAAAGGCCCTGTATGAAAAGGGAAACTTAATTATTTCATTAAACAGAATTGTGATTCGATTAAGGTTCTGTGGGAAAACGGTATTAGGCGAATGAAATGGAGCGAAATCAACTTTGAAATTCTTGGTTGTTGTGGCGAAATAATGTGCTAAACTAGATTCAGTTACTGAACATATAACTGAAAGTGATGTGAAATTATTATTTAACAAATAATTTTTTTTTTACCAGCACGGCAGCCAACCATATAATTGAGCCATGTCTGGAAAAGTAAAAAAAAACCCTCAGGAACAAGAGTGAATAATTCCATGTGAAATTTTTCCGCCACGAAATAAAGTGAAAAAACTGTGCACCACACAACACTTTTGCGCCTACATAAACCCTGTTTCAGTGTTTTGCGTTTTTGCACAAAACACTTTTTTACCGTTTTCAACCAAACCAACGACGACAACCCAGAATTTCCAGTTATGTTTTTCCGAAGTCCACCAATCGACTCGACTTTTTCAATCATTCAGCGCATTCGGTAATGGTATCCATTTTGAATTCGCTGTCATTTTCGGTCTGCCGAATCCAGCGAGTGTCTGTCAGAATGCTTGACAGATAAGTCAACATACTTGTACTTGTACACTATGATTACGGAATTTAGCAAAGTTTAGGAAAATGTGCCAACTTTCTTGTTTGTAAATGTCAACACAACTATCCCCACGTTCCAATGAAGGCGTTAAAATTTTTATTTTCCGCCAACGGATTATTAATACTGATGTCAAGACGCGTCGTTTGACACCTCTCTCGATATTTTTGGTAGCGTATTAGCAGTCGACCCCTCAACTAGACTATTACCATAACTTTTTTAATTCTAAATATCGGCATATCTGAGACAAAAAGTAATATTTGTAGAAATGTAGAGCGGTTCGATGTATTTTTGTTAATTTTTATATATATGTCAAGAAGCTTTTCATGAAATTATCTTTTATATGTCGGTGCTATGCCAATTTCACACATAGGCTTAATGAAGTAATTAATGAAGTTTTTTACATTAAAGGCCTAATTGAACTCAATCTGTCATACAAAATAAAAATTCTTAATAATGTTATTATTGCTTTATTGAATGCCTAATCGAGTGCAAAATCCAGTCGGTTTTGCTAAGAGTTTCGAATTTTATTGTCAATGTAACAAATGACAATCAAAAAAATTATTTTCAATAATTTACAAAAAAATAAAAAAACACGAAAAAATTCAAAATTTAATTTTCGCTGCATTTGCTGCAAAATATAATATGGCTTTTTCGACATTAGTCACATATTTGCTTAGGAGCAACATCTATGTGTAGTTCCGCATGCATTTTATTTTGATTGTATTTATAGTCATAAAGGAAACGGCTGCTTTCAATTTTAACCATTTTTTGTAAAAACGAATTATTTTTTTGGGGCTGTTGACAGATGTTCGCTTAATTAAAGAAAAGGCCCTGTATGAAAAGGGAAACTTAATTATTTCATTAAACAGAATTGTGATTCGATTAAGGTTCTGTGGGAAAACGGTATTAGGCGAATGAAATGGAGCGAAATCAACTTTGAAATTCTTGGTTGTTGTGGCGAAATAATGTGCTAAACTAGATTTATTTACTGAACATATAACTGAAAGTGATGTGAAATTATTATTTAACAAATAATTTTTTTTACCAGCACGGCAGCCAACCATATAATTGAGCCATGTCAGGAAAGGTAAAAAAACCCTCAGGAACAAGAGTGAATAATTCCATGTGAAATTTTTCCGCCACGAAATAAAGTGAAAAAATTGTGCACCACAGCAACACTTTTGCGCCTACATAAGCCCTGTTTCAGTGTTTTGCGTTTTTGCACAAAACACTTTTTTACCGTTTTCAACCAAACCAACGACGACAACCCAGAATTTCCCGTTATGTTTTTCCGAAGTCCACCAATCGTCTCGACTTTTTCAATCATTCGGCGCATTCGGTAATGGTATCCATTTTGAATTCGCTGTCATTTTCGGTCTGCCGAATCCAGCGAGTGCCTGTCAGAATGCTTGACAGATAAGTCAACACACTTGTACTTGTACACTATGATTACGGAATTTAGCAAAGTTTAGGAAAATATGCCAACTTTCTTGTTTGTAAATGTCAACACAACTATCCCCACGTTCCTATGAATGCGTTAAAATTTTTATTTCCCGCCATCGGATTATTAATACTGATGTAAAGACGCGTCGTTTGACACCTCTCTCGATATTTTTGGTAGCGTATTAGCAGTCGACCCCTCAACTAGACTATTACCATAACTTTTTTAATTCTAAATATCGGCATATCTGAGACAAAAAGTAATATTTGTAGAAATGTAGAGCGGTTCGATGTATTTTGTGTTAATTTTTATATATATGTCAAGAAGCTTTTCATGAAATTATTTTTTATATGTCGGTGTTATGCCAATTTCACACATAGGCTTAATGAAGTAATTAATGAAGTTTTTTACATTAAAGGCCTAATTGAACTCAATCTTTCATACAAAATAAAAATTCTTAATAATGTTATTATTGCTTTATTGAATGCCTAATCGAGTGCAAAATCCAGTCGGTTTTGCTAAGAGCTTCGAATTTTATTGTCAATCTAACAAATGACAATAAAAAAAATTATTTTCAATAATTTACAAAAAAACACACAAAATTTCAAAATTTAATTTTCGCTGCATTTGCTGCAAAATATAATATGGCTTTTTCGAAATTAGTCACATATTTGCTTAGGAGCAACATCTATGTGTAGTTCCGCATGCATTTTATTTTTATTGTATTTATAGTCAAAAAGGAAACGGCTGCTTTCAATTTTAACCATTTTTTGTAAACCGAATTATTTTTTTGGGGCTGTTGACAGATGTTCGCTTAATTAAACAAAAGGCCCTGTATGAAAAGGGAAACTTAATTATTCCATTAAACAGAATTGTGATTCGATTAAGTTTCTGTGGGAAAACGGTATTAGGCGAATGAAATGGAGCGAAATCAGCTTTGAAATTTTGATAATTGAGCCATGTCAGGAAAAGTAAAAACACCCTCAGGAACAAGAGTGAATAATTCCATGTGAAATTTTTCCGCCACGAAATAAAGTGAAAAAATTGTGCACCACAGCAACACTTTTGCGCCTACATAAACCCTGTTTCAGTGTTTTGCGTTTTTGCACAAAACGCTTTTATACAGTTTTCAACCAAACCAACGACGACAACCCAGAATTTCCCGTTATGTTTTTCCGAAGTCCACCAATCGTCCCGACTTTTTCAATCATTCGGCGCATTCGGTAATGGTATCCATTTTGAATTCGCTGTCATTTTCGGTCTGCCGAATCCAGCGAGTGCCTGTCAGAATGCTTGACAAATAAGTCAACACACTTGTACTTGTACACTATGATTACGGAATTTAGCAAAGTTTAGGAAAATATGCCAACTTTCTTGTTTGTAAATGTCAACACAACTATCCCCACGTTCCAATGAACGCGTTAAAATTTTTATTTTCCGCCATCGGATTATTAATACTGATGTCAAGACGCGTCGTTTGACACCTCTCTCGATATTTTTGGTAGCGTATTAGCAGTCGACCCCTCAACTAGACCATTACCATAACTTTTTTAATTCTAAATATCGGCATATCTGAGACAAAAAGTAATATTTGTAGAAATGTAGAGCGGTTCGATGTATTTTATGTTAATTTTTATATATATGTCAAGAAGCTTTTCATGAAATTATCTTTTATATGTCGGTGTTATGCCAATTTCACACATAGGCTTAATGAAGTAATTAATGAAGTTTTTTACATTAAAGGCCTAATTGAACTCAATCTTTCATACAAAATAAAAATTCTTAATAATGTTATTATTGCTTTATTGAATGCCTAATCGAGTGCAAAATCCAGTCGGTTTGCTAAGAGCTTCGAATTTTATTGTCAATGTAACAAATGACAATCAAAAAAATTATTTTCAATAATTTACAAAAAAATGGAAAAACAGGAAAAAATTCAAAATTTAATTTTCGCTGCATTTGCTGCAAAATATAATATGGCTTTTTCGAAATTAGTCACATATTTGCTTAGGAGCAACATCTATGTGTAGTTCCGCATGCATTTTATTTTGATTTTATTTATAGTCAAAAAGGAAACGGCTGCTTTCAATTTTAACCATTTTTTGTAAAAACGAATTATTTTTTTGGGGCTGTTGACAGATGTTCGCTTAATTAAACAAAAGGCCCTGTATGAAAAAGGAAACTTAATTATTTCATTAAACAGAATTGTGATTCGATTAAGGTTCTGTGGGAAAACGGTATTAGGCGAATGAAATGGAGCGAAATCAACTTTGAAATTCTTGGTTGTTGTGGCGAAATAATGTGCTAAACTAGATTCATTTACTGAACATATAACTGAAAGTGATGTGAAATTATTATTTAACAAATATCCCCACGTTCCAATAAACGCGTTAAAATTTTTATTTTCCGCCATCGGATTATTAATGCTGATGTCAAGAAGCGTCGTTTGACACCTCTCTCGATATTTTTGGTAGCGTATTAGTAGTCGACCCCTCAACTAGACTATTACCATAACTTTTTTAATTCTAAATATCGGCATATCTGAGACAAAAAGTAATATTTGTAGAAATGTAGAGCGGTTCGATGTATTTTTGTTAATTTTTATATATATGTCAAGAAGCTTTTCATGTCGGTGTTATGCCAATTTCACACATAGGCTTAATGAAGTAATTAATGAAGTTTTTTACATTAAAGGCCTAATTGAACTCAATCTTTCATACAAAATAAAAATTCTTAATAATGCTATTATTGCTTTATTGAATGCCTAATCGAGTGCAAAATCCAGTCGGTTTTGCTAAGAGCTTCGAATTTTATTGTCAATGTAACAAATGACAATCAAAAAATTATTTTCAATAATTTACAAAAAAATAGAAAAACACGAAAAAATTCAAAATTTAATCTTCGCTGAATTTGCTGCAAAATATAATATGGCTTTTTCGAAATTAGTCACATATTTGCTTAGAAGCAACATCTATGTGTAGTTCCGCATGCATGTTATTTTGATTGTATTTATAGTCAAAAAGGAAACGGCTGCTTTCAATTTTAACCATTTTTTGTAAAAACGAATTATTTTTTTGGGGCTGTTGACAGATGTTCGCTTAATTAAACAAAAGGCCCTGTATGAAAAGGGAAACTTAATTATTTCATTAAACAGAATTGTGATTCGATTAAGGTTCTGTGGGAAAACGGTATTAGGCGAATGAAATGGAGCGAAATCAACTTTGAAATTCTTGGTTGTTGTGGCGAAATAATGTGCTAAACTAGATTCATTTACTGAACATATAACTGAAAGTGATGTGAAATTATTATTTAACAAATAATTTTTTTTTACCACCACGGCAGCCAACCATATAATTGAGCCATGTCAGGAAAAGTAAAAAAACCCTCAGGAACAACAGTGAATAATTCCATGTGAAATTTTTCCGCCACGAAATAAAGTGAAAAAATTGTGCATCACAGCAACACTTTTGCGCCTACATAAACCCTGTTTCAGTGTTTTGCGTTTTTGCACAAAACACTTTTTTACCGTTTTCAACCAAACCAACGACGACAACCCAGAATTCCCCGTTATGTTTTTCCGAAGTCCACCAATCGTCTAGACTTTTTCAATCATTCGGCGCATTCGGTAATGGTATCCATTTTGAATTCGCTGTCACTTTCGGTCTGCCGAATCCAGCGAGTGCCTGTCAGAATGCTTGACAGATAAGTCAACACACTTGTACTTGTACACTATGATTACGGAATTTAGCAAAGTTTAGGAAAATATGCCAACTTTCTTGTTTGTAAATGTCAACACAACTATCCCCACGTTCCAATGAACGCGTTCAAATTTTTATTTTCCGCCATCGGATTATTAATACTGATGTCAAGACGCGTCGTTTGACACCTCTCTCGATATTTTTGGTAGCGTATTAGCAGTCGACCCCTCAACTAGACTATTACCATAACTTTTTTAATTCTAAATATCGGCATATCTGAGACAAAAAGTAATATTTGTAGAAATGTAGAGCGGTTCGATGTATTTTTGTTAATTTTTATATATATGTCAAGAAGCTTTTCATGAAATTATCTTTTATATGTCGGTGTTATGCCAATTTCACACATAGGCTTAATGAAGTAATTAATGAAGTTTTTTACATTAAAGGCCTAATTGAACTCAATCTTTCATACAAAATAAAAATTCTTAATAATGTTATTATTGCTTTATTGAATGCCTAATCGAGTACAAAATCCAGTCGGTTTTGCTAAGAGCTTCGAATTTTATTTTCAATGTAACAAATGACAATCAAAAAAATTATTTTCAATAATTTACAAAAAAATAGAAAAACACGAAAAGATTCAAAATTTGATTTTCGCTGCATTTGCTGCAAAATATAATATGGCTTTTTCGAAATTAGTCACATATTTGCTTAGGAGCAACATCTATGTGTAGTTCCACATGCATGTTATTTTGATTGTATTTATAGTCAAAAAGGAAACGGCTGCTTTCAATTTTAACCATTTTTTGTAAAAACGAATTATTTTTTTGGGGCTGTTGACAGATGTTCGCTTAATTAAACAAAAGGCCCTGTATGAAAAGGGAAACTTAATTATTTCATTAAACAGAATTGTGATTCGATTAAGGTTCTGTGGGAAAACGGTATTAGGCGAATGAAATGGAGCGAAATCAACTTTGAAATTTTTGGTTGTTGTGGCAAAATAATGTGCTAAACTAGATTCATTTACTGAACATATAACTGAAAGTGATGTGAAATTATTATTTAACAAATCATTTTTTTTTACCAGCACGGTAGCCAACCATATAATTGAGCCATGTCAGGAAAAGTAAAAAAAACCCTCAGGAACAAGAGTGAATAATTCCATGTGAAATTTTTCCGCCACGAAATAAAATGAAAAAATTGTGCACCACAGCAACACTTTTGCGCCTACATAAACCCTGTTTCAGTGTTTTGCGTTTTTGCACAAAACACTTTTTTACCGTTTTCAACCAAACCAACGACGACAACCCAGAATTTCCCGTTATGTTTTTCCGAAGTCCACCAATCGTTTCGACTTTTTCAATCATTCGGCGCATTCGGTAATGGTATCCATTTTGAATTCGCTGTCATTTTCGGTCTGCCGAATCCAGCGAGTGCCTGTCAGAATGCTTGACAGATAAGTCAACACACTTGTACTTGTACACTATGATTACGGAATTTAGCAAAGTTTAGGAAAATATGCCAACTTTCTTGTTTGCAAATGTCAACACAACTATCCACACGTTCCAATGAACGCGTTAAAATTTTTATTTTCCGCCATCGGATTATTAATACTGATGTCAAGACGCGTCGTTTGACACCTCTCTCGATATTTTTGGTAGCGTATTAGCAGTCGACCCCTCAACTAGACTATTACCATAACTTTTTTAATTCTAAATATCGGCATATCTGAGACAAAAAGTAATATTTGTAGAAATGTAGAGCGGTTCGATGTATTTTATGTTAATTTTTATATATATCAAGAAGCTTTTCATGAAATTATCTTTTATATGTCGGTGTTATGCCAATTTCACACATAGGCTTAATGAAGTAATTAATGTAGTTTTTTACATTAAAGGCCTAAATGAACTCAATCTTTCATACAAAATAAAAATTCTTAATAATGTTAATATTGCTTTATTGAATGCCTAATCGAGTGCAAAATCCAGTCGGTTTGGCTAAGAGCTTCGAATTTTATTGTCAATGTAACAAATGACAATCAAAAAAATTATTTTCAATAATTTACAAAAAAACAGAAAAACACGAAAAAATTCAAAATTTAATTTTCGCTGCATTTGCTGCAAAATATAATATGGCTTTTTCGAAATTAGTCACATATTTGCTTAGGAGCAACATCTATGTGTAGTTTCGCATGCATTTTATTTTGATTGTATTTATAGTCAAAAAGGAAACGGCTGCTTTCAATTTTAACCATTTTTTGTAAAAACGAATTATTTTTTTGGGTCTGTTGACAGATGTTCGCTTAATTAAACAAAAGGCCCTGTATGAAAAGGGAAACTTAATTATTTCATTAAACAGAATTTTGATTCGATTAAGGTTCTGTGGGAAAACGGTATTAGGCGAATGAAATGGAGCGAAATCAACTTTGAAATTCTTGGTTGTTGTGGCGAAATAATGTGCTAAACTAGATTCATTTACTGAACATATAACTGAAAGTGATGTGAAATTATTATTTAACAAATAATTTTTTTTACCAGCACGGCAGCCAACCATATAATTGAGCCATGTCAGGAAAAGTAAAAAAAAACCCTCAGGAACAAGAGTGAATAATTCCATGTGAAATTTTTCCGCCACGAAATAAAGTGAAAAAATTGTGCACCACAGCAACACTTTTGCGCCTACATAAACCCTGTTTCAGTGTTTTGCGTTTTTGCACAAAACACTTTTTTACCGTTTTCAACCAAACCAACGACGACAACCCAGAATTTCCCGTTATGTTTTTCCGAAGTCCACCAATCGTTTCGACTTTTTCAATCATTCGGCGCATTCGGTAATGGTATCCATTTTGAATTCGCTGTCATTTTCGGTCTGCCGAATCCAGCGAGTGCCTGTCAGAATGCTTGACAGATAAGTCAACACACTTGTACTTGTACACTATGATTACGGAATTTAGCAAAGTTTAGGAAAATATGCCAACTTTCTTGTTTGTAAATGTCAACACAACTATCCCCACGTTCCAATGAACGCGTTAAAATTTTTATTTTCCGCCATCGGATTATTAATACTGATGTCAAGACGCGTCGTTTGACACCTCTCTCGATATTTTTGATAGCGTATTAGCAGTCGACCCCTCAACTAGACTATTACCATAACTTTTTTAATTCTAAATATCGGCATATCTGAGACAAAAAGTAATATTTGTAGAAATGTAGAGCGGTTCGATGTATTTTTGTTAATTTTTATATATATGTCAAGAAGCTTTTCATGAAATTATCTTTTATATGTCGGTGATATGCCAATTTCACACATAGGCTTAATGAAGTAATTAATGTAGTTTTTTACATTAAAGGCCTAATTGAACTCAATCTTTCATACAAAATAAAAATTCTTAATAATGTTATTATTGCTTCATTGAATGCCTAATCGAGTGCAAAATCCAGTCGGTTTTGCTAAGAGCTTCGAATTTTATTGTCAATGTAACAAATGACAATCAAAAAACTTATTTTCAATAATTTACAAAAAAACAGAAAAACACGAAAAAATTAAAAATTTAATTTTCGCTGCATTTGCGCAAAATATAATATGGCTTTTTCGAAATTAGTCACATATTTGCTTAGGAGCAACATCTATGTGTAGTTCCGCATGCATTTTATTTTGATTGTATTTATAGTCAGAAAGGAAACGGCTGCTTTCAATTTTAACCATTTTTTGTAAAAACGAATTATTTTTTTGGGGCTGTTGACAGATGTTCGCTTAATTAAACAAAAGGCCCTGTATGAAAAGGGAAACTTAATTATTTCATTAAACAGAATTGTGATTCGATTAAGGTTCTGTGGGAAAACGGTATTAGGCGAATGAAATGGAGCGAAATCAACTTTGAAATTCTTGGTTGTTGTGGCGAAATAATGTGCTAAACTAGATTCATTTACTGAACATATAACTGAAAGTGATGTGAAATTATTATTTAACAAATATTTTTTTTTACCCGCACGGCAGCCAACCATATAATTGAGCCATGTCAGGAAAAGTAAAAAAAACCCTCAGGAACAAGAGTGAATAATTCCATGTGAAATTTTTCCGCCACGAAATAAAGTGAAAAAATTGTGCACAACAGCAACACTTTTGCGCCTACATAAACACTGTTTCAGTGTTTTGCGTTTTTGCACAAAATACTTTTTTACAGTTTTCAACCAAACCAACGACGACAACCCAGAATTTCCCGTTATGTTTTTCCGAAGTCCACCAATCGTCCCGACTTTTTCAATCATTCGGCGCATTCGGTAATGGTATCCATTTTGAATTCGCTGTCATTTTCAGTCTGCCGAATCCAGCGAGTGCCTGTCAGAATGCTTGACAGATAAGTCAACACACTTGTACTTGTACACTATGATTACGGAATTTAGCAAAGTTTAGGAAAATATGCCAACTTTCTTGTTTGTAAATGTCAACACAACTATCCCCACGTTCCAATGAACGCGTTAAAATTTTTATTTTCCGCCATCGGATTATTAATACTGATGTCAAGACGCGTCGTTTGACACCTCTCTCGATATTTTTGGTAGCGTATTAGCAGTCGACCCCTCAACTAGACTATTACCATAACTTCTTTAATTCTAAATATCCGCATATCTGAGACAAAAAGTAATATTTGTAGAAATGTAGAGCGGTTCGATGTATTTTTGTTAATTTTTATATATATGTCAAGAAGCTTTTCATGAAATTATCTTTTATATGTCGGTGTTATGCCAATTTCACACATAGGCTTAATGAAGTAATTAATGAAGTTTTTTACATTAAAGGCCTAATTGAACTCAATCTTTCATACAAAATAAAAATTCTTAATAATGTTATTATTGCTTTATTGAATGCCTAATCGAGTACAAAATCCAGTCGGTTTTGCTAAGAGCTTCGAATTTTATTTTCAATGTAACAAATGACAATCAAAAAAATTATTTTCAATAATTTACAAAAAAATAGAAAAACACGAAAAGATTCAAAATTTGATTTTCGCTGCATTTGCTGCAAAATATAATATGGCTTTTTCGAAATTAGTCACATATTTGCTTAGGAGCAACATCTATGTGTAGTTCCACATGCATGTTATTTTGATTGTATTTATAGTCAAAAAGGAAACGGCTGCTTTCAATTTTAACCATTTTTTGTAAAAACGAATTATTTTTTTGGGGCTGTTGACAGATGTTCGCTTAATTAAACAAAAGGCCCTGTATGAAAAGGGAAACTTAATTATTTCATTAAACAGAATTGTGATTCGATTAAGGTTCTGTGGGAAAACGGTATTAGGCGAATGAAATGGAGCGAAATCAACTTTGAAATTTTTGGTTGTTGTGGCAAAATAATGTGCTAAACTAGATTCATTTACTGAACATATAACTGAAAGTGATGTGAAATTATTATTTAACAAATCATTTTTTTTTACCAGCACGGTAGCCAACCATATAATTGAGCCATGTCAGGAAAAGTAAAAAAAACCCTCAGGAACAAGAGTGAATAATTCCATGTGAAATTTTTCCGCCACGAAATAAAATGAAAAAATTGTGCACCACAGCAACACTTTTGCGCCTACATAAACCCTGTTTCAGTGTTTTGCGTTTTTGCACAAAACACTTTTTTACCGTTTTCAACCAAACCAACGACGACAACCCAGAATTTCCCGTTATGTTTTTCCGAAGTCCACCAATCGTTTCGACTTTTTCAATCATTCGGCGCATTCGGTAATGGTATCCATTTTGAATTCGCTGTCATTTTCGGTCTGCCGAATCCAGCGAGTGCCTGTCAGAATGCTTGACAGATAAGTCAACACACTTGTACTTGTACACTATGATTACGGAATTTAGCAAAGTTTAGGAAAATATGCCAACTTTCTTGTTTGCAAATGTCAACACAACTATCCACACGTTCCAATGAACGCGTTAAAATTTTTATTTTCCGCCATCGGATTATTAATACTGATGTCAAGACGCGTCGTTTGACACCTCTCTCGATATTTTTGGTAGCGTATTAGCAGTCGACCCCTCAACTAGACTATTACCATAACTTTTTTAATTCTAAATATCGGCATATCTGAGACAAAAAGTAATATTTGTAGAAATGTAGAGCGGTTCGATGTATTTTATGTTAATTTTTATATATATCAAGAAGCTTTTCATGAAATTATCTTTTATATGTCGGTGTTATGCCAATTTCACACATAGGCTTAATGAAGTAATTAATGTAGTTTTTTACATTAAAGGCCTAAATGAACTCAATCTTTCATACAAAATAAAAATTCTTAATAATGTTAATATTGCTTTATTGAATGCCTAATCGAGTGCAAAATCCAGTCGGTTTGGCTAAGAGCTTCGAATTTTATTGTCAATGTAACAAATGACAATCAAAAAAATTATTTTCAATAATTTACAAAAAAACAGAAAAACACGAAAAAATTCAAAATTTAATTTTCGCTGCATTTGCTGCAAAATATAATATGGCTTTTTCGAAATTAGTCACATATTTGCTTAGGAGCAACATCTATGTGTAGTTTCGCATGCATTTTATTTTGATTGTATTTATAGTCAAAAAGGAAACGGCTGCTTTCAATTTTAACCATTTTTTGTAAAAACGAATTATTTTTTTGGGTCTGTTGACAGATGTTCGCTTAATTAAACAAAAGGCCCTGTATGAAAAGGGAAACTTAATTATTTCATTAAACAGAATTTTGATTCGATTAAGGTTCTGTGGGAAAACGGTATTAGGCGAATGAAATGGAGCGAAATCAACTTTGAAATTCTTGGTTGTTGTGGCGAAATAATGTGCTAAACTAGATTCATTTACTGAACATATAACTGAAAGTGATGTGAAATTATTATTTAACAAATAATTTTTTTTACCAGCACGGCAGCCAACCATATAATTGAGCCATGTCAGGAAAAGTAAAAAAAAACCCTCAGGAACAAGAGTGAATAATTCCATGTGAAATTTTTCCGCCACGAAATAAAGTGAAAAAATTGTGCACCACAGCAACACTTTTGCGCCTACATAAACCCTGTTTCAGTGTTTTGCGTTTTTGCACAAAACACTTTTTTACCGTTTTCAACCAAACCAACGACGACAACCCAGAATTTCCCGTTATGTTTTTCCGAAGTCCACCAATCGTTTCGACTTTTTCAATCATTCGGCGCATTCGGTAATGGTATCCATTTTGAATTCGCTGTCATTTTCGGTCTGCCGAATCCAGCGAGTGCCTGTCAGAATGCTTGACAGATAAGTCAACACACTTGTACTTGTACACTATGATTACGGAATTTAGCAAAGTTTAGGAAAATATGCCAACTTTCTTGTTTGTAAATGTCAACACAACTATCCCCACGTTCCAATGAACGCGTTAAAATTTTTATTTTCCGCCATCGGATTATTAATACTGATGTCAAGACGCGTCGTTTGACACCTCTCTCGATATTTTTGATAGCGTATTAGCAGTCGACCCCTCAACTAGACTATTACCATAACTTTTTTAATTCTAAATATCGGCATATCTGAGACAAAAAGTAATATTTGTAGAAATGTAGAGCGGTTCGATGTATTTTTGTTAATTTTTATATATATGTCAAGAAGCTTTTCATGAAATTATCTTTTATATGTCGGTGATATGCCAATTTCACACATAGGCTTAATGAAGTAATTAATGTAGTTTTTTACATTAAAGGCCTAATTGAACTCAATCTTTCATACAAAATAAAAATTCTTAATAATGTTATTATTGCTTCATTGAATGCCTAATCGAGTGCAAAATCCAGTCGGTTTTGCTAAGAGCTTCGAATTTTATTGTCAATGTAACAAATGACAATCAAAAAACTTATTTTCAATAATTTACAAAAAAACAGAAAAACACGAAAAAATTAAAAATTTAATTTTCGCTGCATTTGCGCAAAATATAATATGGCTTTTTCGAAATTAGTCACATATTTGCTTAGGAGCAACATCTATGTGTAGTTCCGCATGCATTTTATTTTGATTGTATTTATAGTCAGAAAGGAAACGGCTGCTTTCAATTTTAACCATTTTTTGTAAAAACGAATTATTTTTTTGGGGCTGTTGACAGATGTTCGCTTAATTAAACAAAAGGCCCTGTATGAAAAGGGAAACTTAATTATTTCATTAAACAGAATTGTGATTCGATTAAGGTTCTGTGGGAAAACGGTATTAGGCGAATGAAATGGAGCGAAATCAACTTTGAAATTCTTGGTTGTTGTGGCGAAATAATGTGCTAAACTAGATTCATTTACTGAACATATAACTGAAAGTGATGTGAAATTATTATTTAACAAATAATTTTTTTTACCCGCACGGCAGCCAACCATATAATTGAGCCATGTCAGGAAAAGTAAAAAAAACCCTCAGGAACAAGAGTGAATAATTCCATGTGAAATTTTTCCGCCACGAAATAAAGTGAAAAAATTGTGCACAACAGCAACACTTTTGCGCCTACATAAACACTGTTTCAGTGTTTTGCGTTTTTGCACAAAATACTTTTTTACAGTTTTCAACCAAACCAACGACGACAACCCAGAATTTCCCGTTATGTTTTTCCGAAGTCCACCAATCGTCCCGACTTTTTCAATCATTCGGCGCATTCGGTAATGGTATCCATTTTGAATTCGCTGTCATTTTCAGTCTGCCGAATCCAGCGAGTGCCTGTCAGAATGCTTGACAGATAAGTCAACACACTTGTACTTGTACACTATGATTACGGAATTTAGCAAAGTTTAGGAAAATATGCCAACTTTCTTGTTTGTAAATGTCAACACAACTATCCCCACGTTCCAATGAACGCGTTAAAATTTTTATTTTCCGCCATCGGATTATTAATACTGATGTCAAGACGCGTCGTTTGACACCTCTCTCGATATTTTTGGTAGCGTATTAGCAGTCGACCCCTCAACTAGACTATTACCATAACTTCTTTAATTCTAAATATCCGCATATCTGAGACAAAAAGTAATATTTGTAGAAATGTAGAGCGGTTCGATGTATTTTTGTTAATTTTTATATATATGTCAAGAAGCTTTTCATGAAATTATCTTTTATATGTCGGTGTTATGCCAATTTCACACATAGGCTTTATGAAGTAATTAATGAAGTTTTTTACATTAAAGGCCTAATTGAACTCAATCTTTCATACAAAATAAAAATTCTTAATAATGTTATTATTTCTTTATTGAATGCCTAATCGAGTGCAAAATCCAGTCGGTTTTGCTAAGAGCTTCGAATTTTATTGTCAATGTAACAAATGACAATCAAAAAAATTATTTTCAATAATTTACAAAAAAATAGAAAAACACGAAAAAATTCAAAATTTAATTTTCGCTGCATTTGCTGCAAAATATAATATGGCTTTTTCGAAATTAGTCACATATTTGCTTAGGAGCAACATCTATGTGTAGTTCCGCATACATTTTATTTTGATTGTTGTTATAGTCAAAAAGGAAACGGCGGCTTTCAATTTTAACCATTTTTTGTAAAAACGAATTATTTTTTTGGGGCTGTTGACAGATGTTCGCTTAATTAAACAAAAGGCCCTGTATGAAAAGGGAAACTTAATTATTTCATTAAACAGAATTGTGATTCGATTAAGGTTCTGTGGTAAAACGGTATTAGGCGAATGAAATGGAGCGAAATCAACTTTGAAATTCTTGGTTGTTGTGGCGAAATAATGTGCTAAACTAGATTCATTTACTGAACATATAACTGAAAGTGATGTGAAATTATTATTTAACAAATAGTTTTTTTTTTACTAGCACGGCAGCCAACCATATAATTGAGCCATGTCAGGAAAAGTAAAAAAAACCCTCAGGAACAAGAGTGAATAATTCCATGTGAAATTTTTCCGCCACGAAATAAAGTGAAAAAATTGTGCACCACAGCAACACTTTTGCGCCTACATAAACCCTGTTTCAGTGTTTTGCGTTTTTGCACAAAACACTTTTTTACCGTTTTCAACCAAACCAACGACGACAACCCAGAATTTCCCGTTATGTTTTTCCGAAGTCCACCAATCGTTTCGACTTTTTCAATCATTCGGCGCATTCGGTAATGGTATCCATTTTGAATTCGCTGTCATTTTCGGTCTGCCGAATCCAGCGAGTGCCTGTCAGAATGCTTGACATATAAGTCAACACACTTGTACTTGTACACTATGATTACGGAATTTAGCAAATTTTAGGAAAATATGCCAACTTTCTTGTTTGCAAATGTCAACACAACTATCCACACGTTCCAATGAACGCGTTAAAAATTTTTATTTTCCGCCATCGGATTATTAATACTGATGTCAAGACGCGTCGTTTGACACCTCTCTCGATATTTTTGGTAGCGTATTAGCAGTCGACCCCTCAACTAGACTATTACCATAACTTTTTTAATTCTAAATATCGGCATATCTGAGACAAAAAGTAATATTTGTAGAAATGTAGAGCGGTTCGATGTATTTTATGTTAATTTTTATATATATCAAGAAGCTTTTCATGAAATTATCTTTTAACCAACGACGACAACCCAGAATTTCCCGTTATGTTTTTCCGAAGTCCACTAATCGGTCTGACTTTTTCAATCATTCGGCGCATTCGGTAATGGTATCCATTTTGAATTCGCTGTCATTTTCGGTCTGCCGAATCCAGCGAGTGCCTGTCAGAATGCTTGACAGATAAGTCAACACACTTGTACTTGTACACTATGATTACGGAATTTAGCAAAGTTTAGGAAAATATGCCAACTTTCTTGTTTGTAAATGTCAACACAACTATCCCCACGTTCCAATGAACGCGTTAAAATTTTTAATTTTCCGCCATCGGATTATTAATACTGATGTCAAGACGCGTCGTTTGACACCTCTCTCGATATTTTTGGTAGCGTATTAGCAGTCGACCCCTCAACTAGACTATTACCATAACTTTTTTAATTCTAAATATCGGCATATCTGAGACCAAAAGTAATATTTGTAGAAATGTAGAGCGGTTCGATGTATTTTTGTTAATTTTTATATATATGTCAAGAAGCTTTTCATGAAATTATCTTTTATATGTCGGTGTTATGCCAATTTCACACATAGGCTTAATGAAGTAATTAATGTAGTTTTTTACATTAAAGGCCTAATTGAACTCAATCTTTCATACAAAATAAAAATTCTTAATAATGTTATTATTGCTTTATTGAATGCCTAATCGAGTGCAAAATCCAGTCGGTTTTGCTAAGAGCTTCGAATTTTATTGTCAATGTAACAAATGACAATCAAAAAAATTATTTTCAATAATTTACAAAAAAACATGAAAACACGAAAAAATTCAAAATTTAATTTTCGCTGCATTTGCGCAAAATATAATATGGCTTTTTCGAAATTAGTCACATATTTGCTTAGGAGCAACATCTATGTGTAGTTCCGCATGCATTTTATTTTGATTGTATTTATAGTCAGAAAGGAAACGGCTGCTTTCAATTTTAACCATTTTTTGTAAAAACGAATTATTTTTTTGGGGCTGTTGACAGATGTTCGCTTAATTAAACAAAAGGCCCTGTATGAAAAGGGAAACTTAATTATTTCATTAAACAGAATTGTGATTCGATTAAGGTTCTGTGGGAAAACGGTATTAGGCGAATGAAATGGAGCGAAATCAACTTTGAAATTCTTGGTTGTTGTGGCGAAATAATGTGCTAAACTAGATTCATTTACTGAACATATAACTGAAAGTGATGTGAAATTATTATTTAACAAATAATTTTTTTTACCAGCACGGCAGCCAACCATATAATTGAGCCATGTCAGGAAAAGTAAAAAAAACCCTCAAGAACAAGAGTGAATAATTCCATGTGAAATTTTTCCGCCACGAAATAAAGTGAAAAAATTGTGCACCACAGCAACACTTTTGCGCCTACATAAACCCTGTTTCAGTGTTTTAGTTTTTGCACAAAACACTTTTTTACAGTTTTCAACCAAACCAACGACGACAACCCAGAATTTCCCGTTATGTTTTTCCGAAGTCCACCAAACGTCCCGACTTTTTCAATCATTCGGCGCATTCGGTAATGGTATCCATTTTGAATTCGCTGTCATTTTCGGTCTGCCGAATCGAGCGAGTGCCTGTCAGAATGCTTGACAGATAAGTCAACACACTTGTACTTGTACACTATGATTACGGAATTTAGCAAAGTTTAGGAAAATATGCCAACTTTCTTGTTTGTAAATGTCAACACAACTATCCCCACGTTCCAATGAACGCGTTAAAATTTTTATTTTCCGCCATCGGATTATTAATACTGATGTCAAGACGCGTCGTTTGACACCTCTCTCGATATTTTTGATAGCGTATTAGCAGTCGACCCCTCAACTAGACTATTACCATAACTTTTTTAATTCTAAATATCGGCATATCTGAGACAAAAAGTAATATTTGTAGAAATGTAGAGCGGTTCGATGTATTTTTGTTAATTTTTATATATATGTCAAGAAGCTTTTCATGAAATTATCTTTTATATGTCGGTGTTATGCCAATTTCACACATAGGCTTAATGAAGTAATTAATGTAGTTTTTTACATTAAAGGCCTAATTGAACTCAATCTTTCATACAAAATAAAAATTCTTAATAATGTTATTATTGCTTCATTGAATGCCTAATCGAGTGCAAAATCCAGTCGGTTTTGCTAAGAGCTTCGAATTTTATTGTCAATGTAACAAATGACAATCAAAAAAATTATTTTCAATAATTTACAAAAAAACAGAAAAACACGAAAAAATTCAAAATTTAATTTTCGCTGCATTTGCGCAAAATATAATATGGCTTTTTCGAAATTAGTCACATATTTGCTTAGGAGCAACATCTATGTGTAGTTCCGCATGCATTTTATTTTGATTGTATTTATCGTCAGAAAGGAAACGGCTGCTTTCAATTTTAACCATTTTTTGTAAAAACGAATTATTTTTTTGGGGCTGTTGACAGATGTTCGCTTAATTAAACAAAAGGCCCTGTATGAAAAGGGAAACTTAATTATTTCATTAAACAGAATTGTGATTCGATTAAGGTTCTGTGGTAAAACGGTATTAGGCGTATGAAATGGAGCGAAATCAACTTTGAAATTCTTGGTTGTTGTGGCGAAATAATGTGCTAAACTAGATTCATTTACTGAACATATAACTGAAAGTGATGTGAAATTATTATTTAACAAATAGTTTTTTTTTACCAGCACGGCAGCCAACCATATATTTGAGCCATGTCAGGAAAAGTAAAAAAAACCCTCAGGAACAAGAGTGAATAATTCCATGTGAAATTTTTCCGCCACGAAATAAAGTGAAAAAATTGTGCACCACAGTAACACTTTTGCGCCTACATAAACCCTGTTTCAGTGTTTTGCGTTTTTGCACAAAACACTTTTTTACCGTTTTCAACCAAACCAACGACGACAACCCATAATTTCCCGTTATGTTTTTCCGAAGTCCACCAATCGTCTCGACTTTTTCAATCATTCGGCGCATTCGGTAATGGTATCCATTTTGAATTCGTTGTCATTACAGTCGGAAAAATAAACACAAATACCCCACGAAAATGTATAGAAGACATTTATAAACATCTCGCCCAAGAAAAAGTAGCGACTACCTCTCAGTATACACTGAGTAAATGCCTAAAAAATAACGAGTGACGGCTCTTATTGTATTTATCCTCTTTGCTTGTACACTATGATTACGGAATTTAGCAAAGTTTAGGAAAATATGCCAACTTTCTTGTTTGTAAATGTCAACACAACTATCCCCACGTTCCAATGAACGCGTTAAAATTTTTATTTTCCGCCATCGGATTATTAATACTGATGTCAAAATGCGTCGTTTGACACCTCTCTCGATATTTTTGGTAGCGTATTAGAAGTCGACCCCTCAACTAGACTATTACCATAACTTTTTTAATTCTAAATATCGGCATATCTGAGACAAAAAGTAATATTTGTAGAAATGTAGAGCGGTTCGATGTATTTTGTGTTTATTTTTATATATATGTCAAGAAGCTTTTCATGAAATTATGTTTTATATGTCGGTGTTATGCCAATTTCACACATAGGCTTAATGAAGTAATTAATGAAGTTTTTTACATTAAAGGCCTAATTGAACTCAATCTTTCATACAAAATAAAAATTCTTAATAATGTTATTATTGCTTTATTGAATGCCAAATCGAGTGCAAAATCCAGTCGGTTTTGCTAAGAGCTTCGAATTTTATTGTCAATGTAACAAATGACAATCAAAAAAATTATTTTGAATAATTTACAAAAAAATAGAAAAACACGAAAAAATTCAAAATTTAATTTTCGCTGCATTTGCTGCAAAATATAATATGGCTTTTTCGAAATTAGTCACATATTTGGTTGGGAGCAACATCTACGGGTAGTTCCGCATGCATTTTGTTTTGATTGTATTTATAGTCAAAAAGGAAACGGCTGCTTTCAATTTTAACCATTTTTTATAAAAACGAATTATTTTTTTGGGGCTGTTAACAGATGTTCGTTTAATTAAACAAAAGGCCCTGTATGAAAAGGGAAACTTAATTATTTCATTAAACAGAATTGTGATTCGATTAAGGTTCTGTGGGAAAACGGTATTAGGCGAATGAAATGGAGCGAAATCAACTTTGAAATTCTTGGTTGTTGTGGCGAAATAATGTGCTAAACTAGATTCATTTACTGAACATATAACTGAAAGTGATGTGAAATTATTATTTAGCAAATAATTTTTTTTTACCACCACGGCAGCCAACCATATAATTGAGCCATGTCAGGAAAAGTAAAAAAACCCTCAGGAACAAGAGTGAATAATTCCATGTGAAATTTTTCCGCCACGAAATAAAGTGAAAAAATTGTGCACCACAGCAACACTTTTGCGCCTACATAAACCCTGTTTCAGTGTTTTGCGTTTTTGCACAAAACACTTTTTTACCGTTTTCAACCAAACCAACGACGACAACCCAGAATTTCCCGTTATGTTTTTCCGAAGTCCACCAATCGTTTCGACTTTTTCAATCATTCGGCGCATTCGGTAATGGTATCCATTTTGAATTCGCTGTCATTTTCGGTCTGCCGAATCCAGCGAGTGCCTGTCAGAATGCTTGACAGATAAGTCAACACACTTGTACTTGTACACTATGATTACGGAATTTAGCAAAGTTTAGGAAAATATGCCAACTTTCTTGTTTGCAAATGTCAACACAACTATCCACACGTTCCAATGAACGCGTTAAAATTTGTATTTTCCGCCATCGGATTATTAATACTGATGTCAAGGCGCGTCGTTTGACACCTCTCTCGATATTTTTGGTAGCGTATTAGCAGTCGACCCCTCACCTAGACTATTACCATAACTTTTTTAATTCTAAATATCGGCATATCTGAGACAAAAAGTAATATTTGTAGAAATGTAGAGCGGTTCGATGTATTTTATGTAAATTTTTATATATATCAAGAAGCTTTTCATGAAATTATCTTTTAACCAACGACGACAACCCAGAATTTCCCGTTATGTTTTTCCGAAGTCCACCAATCGGTCTGACTTTTTCAATCATTCGGCGCATTCGGTAATGGTATCCATTTTGAATTCGCTGTCATTTTCGGTCTGCCGAATCCAGCGAGTGCCTGTCAGAATGCTTGACAGATAAGTCAACACACTTGTACTTGTACACTATGATTACGGAATTTAGCAAACTTTAGGAAAATATGCCAACTTTCTTGTTTGTAAATGTCAACACAACTATCCCCACGTTCCAATGAACTCGTTAAAATTTTTATTTTCCGCCATCGGATTATTAATACTGATGTCAAGACGCGTCGTTTGACACCTCTCTCGATATTTTTGATAGCGTATTAGCAGTCGACCCCTCAACTAGACTATTACCATAACTTTTTTAATTCTAAATATCGGCATATCTGAGACAAAAAGTAATATTTGTAGAAATGTAGAGCGGTTCGATGTATTTTTGTTAATTTTTATATATATGTCAAGAAGCTTTTCATGAAATTATCTTTTATATGTCGGTGTTATGCCAATTTCACACATAGGCTTAATGAAGTAATTAATGTAGTTTTTTACATTAAAGGCCTAATTGAACTCAATCCATCATACAAAATAAAAATTCTTAATAATGTTATTATTGCTTCATTGAATGCCTAATCGAGTGCAAAATCCAGTCGGTTTTGCTAAGAGCTTCGAATTTTATTGTCAATGTAACAAATGACAATCAAAAAAATTATTTTCAATAATTTACAAAAAAACAGAAAAACACGAAAAAATTCAAAATTTAATTTTCGCTGCATTTGCGCAAAATATAATATGGCTTTTTCGAAATTAGTCACATATTTGCTTAGGAGCAACATCTATGTGTAGTTCCGCATGCATTTTATTTTGATTGTATTTATAGTCAGAAAGGAAACGGCTGCTTTCAATTTTAACCATTTTTTGTAAAAACGAATTATATTTTTGGGGCTGTTGACAGATGTTCGCTTAATTAAACAAAAGGCCCTGTATGAAAAGGGAAACTTAATTATTTCATTAAACAGAATTGTGATTCGATTAAGGTTCTGTGGTAAAACGGTATTAGGCGAATGAAATGGAGCGAAATCAACTTTGAAATTCTTGGTTGTTGTGGCGAAATAATGTGCTAAACTAGATTCATTTACTGAACATATAACTGAAAGTGATGTGAAATTATTATTTAACAAATAGTTTTTTTTTACCAGCACGGCAGCCAACCATATAATTGAGCCATGTCAGGAAAAGTAAAAAAAACCCTCAGGAACAAGAGTGAATAATTCCATGTGAAATTTTTCCGCCACGAAATAAAGTGAAAAAATTGTGCACCACAGCAACACTTTTGCGCCTACATAAACCCTGTTTCAGTGTTTTGCGTTTTTGCACAAAACACTTTTTTACCGTTTTCAACCAAACCAACGACGACAACCCAGAATTTCCCGTTATGTTTTTCCGAAGTCCACCAATCGTCTCGACTTTTTCAATCATTCGGCGCATTCGGTAATGGTATCCATTTTGAATTCGTTGTCATTACAGTCGGAAAAATAAACACAAATACCCCACGAAAATGTATAGAAGACATTTATAAACATCTCGCCCAAAAAAAAGTAGCGACTACCTCTCAGTATACACTGAGTAAATGCCTAAAAAATAACGAGTGACGGCTCTTATTGTATTTATCCTCTTTGCTTGTACACTATGATTACGGAATTTAGCAAAGTTTAGGAAAATATGCCAACTTTCTTGTTTGTAAATGTCAACACAACTATCCCCACGTTCTAATGAACGCGTTAAAATTTTTATTTTCCGCCATCGGATTATTAATACTGATGTCAAAATGCGTCGTTTGACACCTCTCTCGATATTTTTGGTAGCGTATTAGAAGTCGACCCTCAACTAGACTATTACCATAACTTTTTTAATTCTAAATATCGGCATATCTGAGACAAAAAGTAATATTTGTAGAAATGTAGAGCGGTTCGATGTATTTTGTGTTTATTTTTATATATATGTCAAGAAGCTTTTCATGAAATTATGTTTTATATGTCGGTGTTATGCCAATTTCACACATAGGCTTAATGAAGTAATTAATGAAGTTTTTTACATTAAAGGCCTAATTGAACTCAATCTTTCATACAAAATAAAAATTCTTAATAATGTTATTATTGCTTTATTGAATGCCAAATCGAGTGCAAAATCCAGTCGGTTTTGCTAAGAGCTTCGAATTTTATTGTCAATGTAACAAATGACAATCAAAAAAATTATTTTGAATAATTTACAAAAAAATAGAAAAACACGAAAAAATTCAAAATTTAATTTTCGCTGCATTTGCTGCAAAATATAATATGGCTTTTTCGAAATTAGTCACATATTTGGTTAGGAGCAACATCTACGGGTAGTTCCGCATGCATTTTATTTTGATTGTATTTATAGGCAAAAAGGAAACGGCTGCTTTCAATTTTAACCATTTTTTATAAAAACGAATTATTTTTTTGGGGCTGTTGACAGATGTTCGTTTAATTAAACAAAAGGCCCTGTATGAAAAGGGAAACTTAATTATTTCATTAAACAGAATTGTGATTCGATTAAGGTTCTGTGGGAAAACGGTATTAGGCGAATGAAATGGAGCGAAATCAACTTTGAAATTCTTGGTTGTTGTGGCGAAATAATGTGCTAAACTAGATTCATTTACTGAACATATAACTGAAAGTGATGTGAAATTATTATTTAGCAAATAATTTTTTTTTACCACCACGGCAGCCAACCATATAATTGAGCCATGTCAGGAAAAGTAAAAAAAACCCTCAGGAACAAGAGTGAATAATTCCATGTGAAATTTTTCCGCCACGAAATAAAGTGAAAAAATTGTGCACCACAGCAACACTTTTGCGCCTACATAAACCCTGTTTCAGTGTTTTGCGTTTTTGCACAAAACACTTTTTTGCCGTTTTCAACCAAACCAACAACGACAACCCAGAATTTCCCGTTATGTTTTTCCGAAGTCCACCAATCGTCTCGACTTTTTCAATCATTCGGCGCATTCGGTAATGGTATCCATTTTGAATTCGCTGTCATTTTCGGTCTGCCGAATACAGCGAGTGCCTGTCAGAATGCTTGACAGATAAGTCAACACACTTGTACTTGTACACAATGAACGCGTTAAAATTTTAATTTTCCGCCATCGGATTATTAATACTGATGTCAAGACGCGTCGTTTGACACCTCTCTCGATATTTTTGATAGCGTATTAGCAGTCGACCCCTCAACTAGACTATTACCATAACTTTTTTAATTCTAAATATCGGCATATCTGAGACAAAAAGTAATATTTGTAGAAATGTAGAGCGGTTCGATGTATTTTTGTTAATTTTTATATATATGTCAAGAAGCTTTTCATGAAATTATCTTTTATATGTCGGTGTTATGCCAATTTCACACATAGGCTTAATGAAGTAATTAATGTAGTTTTTTACATTAAAGGCCTAATTGAACTCAATCCATCATACAAAATAAAAATTCTTAATAATGTTATTATTGCTTCATTGAATGCCTAATCGAGTGCAAAATCCAGTCGGTTTTGCTAAGAGCTTCGAATTTTATTGTCAATGTAACAAATGACAATCAAAAAAATTATTTTCAATAATTTACAAAAAAACAGAAAAACACGAAAAAATTCAAAATTTAATTTTCGCTGCATTTGCGCAAAATATAATATGGCTTTTTCGAAATTAGTCACATATTTGCTTAGGAGCAACATCTATGTGTAGTTCCGCATGCATTTTATTTTGATTGTATTTATAGTCAGAAAGGAAACGGCTGCTTTCAATTTTAACCATTTTTTGTAAAAACGAATTATTTTTTTGGGGCTGTTGACAGATGTTCGCTTAATTAAACAAAAGGCCCTGTATGAAATGGGAAACTTAATTATTTCATTAAACAGAATTGTGATTCGATTAAGGTTCTGTGGTAAAACGGTATTAGGCGAATGAAATGGAGCGAAATCAACTTTGAAATTCTTGGTTGTTGTGGCGAAATAATGTGCTAAACTAGATTCATTTACTGAACATATAACTGAAAGTGATGTGAAATTATTATTTAACAAATAATTTTTTTTTACCAGCACGGCAGCCAACCATATAATTGAGCCATGTCAGGAAAAGTAAAAAAAACCCTCAGGAACAAGAGTGAATAATTCCATGTGAAATTTTTCCGCCACGAAATAAAGTGAAAAAATTGTGCACCACAGCAACACTTTTGCGCCTACATAAACCCTGTTTCAGTGTTTTGCGTTTTTGCACAAAACACTTTTTTACCGTTTTCAACCAAACCAACGACGACAACCCAGAATTTCCCGTTATGTTTTTCCGAAGTCCACCAATCGTCTCGACTTTTTCAATCATTCGGCGCATTCGGTAATGGTATCCATTTTGAATTTGTTGTCATTACAGTCGGAAAAATAAACACAAATACCCCACGAAAATGTATAGAAGACATTTATACACATCTCGCCCAAAAAAAAGTAGCGACTACCTCTCAGTATACACTGAGTAAATGCCTAAAAAATAACGAGTGACGGCTCTTATTGTATTTATCCTCTTTGCTTGTACACTATGATTACTGAATTTAGCAAAGTTTAGGAAAATATGCCAACTTTCTTGTTTGTAAATGTCAACACAACTATCCCCACGTTCCAATGAACGCGTTAAAATTTTTATTTTCCGCCATCGGATTATTAATACTGATGTCAAAATGCGTCGTTTGACACCTCTCTCGATATTTTTGGTAGCGTATTAGAAGTCGACCCCTCAACTAGACTATTACCATAACTTTTTTAATTCTAAATATCGGCATATCTGAGACAAAAAGTAATATTTGTAGAAATGTAGAGCGGTTCGATGTATTTTGTGTTTATTTTTATATATATGTCAAGAAGCTTTTCATGAAATTATGTTTTATATGTCGGTGTTATGCCAATTTCACACATAGGCTTAATGAAGTAATTAATGAAGTTTTTTACATTAAAGGCCTAATTGAACTCAATCTTTCATACAAAATAAAAATTCTTAATAATGTTTTAATTGCTTTATTGAATGCCAAATCGAGTGCAAAATCCAGTCGGTTTTGCTAAGAGCTTCCAATTTTATTGTCAATGTGACAAATGACAATCAAAAAAATTATTTTGAATAATTTACAAAAAAATAGAAAAACACGAAAAAATTCAAAATTTAATTTTCGCTGCATTTGCTGCAAAATATAATATGGCTTTTTCGAAATTAGTCACATATTTGGTTAGGAGCAACATCTACGGGTAGTTCCGCATGCATTTTATTTTGATTGTATTTATAGACAAAAAGGAAACGGCTGCTTTCAATTTTAACCATTTTTTATAAAAACGAATAATTTTTTTGGGGCTGTTGACAGATGTTCGTTTAATTAAACAAAAGGCCCTGTATGAAAAGGGAAACTTAATTATTTCATTAAACAGAATTGTGATTCGATTAAGGTTCTGTGGGAAAACGGTATTAGGCGAATGAAATGGAGCGAAATCAACTTTGAAATTCTTGGTTGTTGTGGCGAAATAATGTGCTAAACTAGATTCATTTACTGAACATATATCTGAAAGTGATGTGAAATTATTATTTAGCAAATAATTTTTTTTTACCACCACGGCAGCCAACCATATAATTGAGCCATGTCAGGAAAAGTAAAAAAAACCCTCAGGAACAAGAGTGAATAATTCCATGTGAAATTTTTCCGCCACGAAATAAAGTGAAAAAATTGTGCACCACAGCAACACTTTTGCGCCTACATAAACCCTGTTTCAGTGTTTTGCGTTTTTGCACAAAACACTTTTTTGCCGTTTTCAACCAAACCAACAACGACAACCCAGAATTTCCCGTTATGTTTTTCCGAAGTCCACCAATCGTCTCGACTTTTTCAATCATTCGGCGCATTCGGTAATGGTATCCATTTTGAATTCGCTGTCATTTTCGGTCTGCCGAATACAGCGAGTGCCTGTCAGAATGCTTGACAGATAAGTCAACACACTTGTACTTGTACACAATGAACGCGTTAAAATTTTTATTTTCCGCCATCGGATTATTAATACTGATGTCAAGACGCGTCGTTTGACACCTCTCTCGATATTTTTGATAGCGTATTAGCAGTCGACCTCTCAACTAGACTATTACAATAACTTTTTTAATTCTAAATATCGGCATATCTGAGACAAAAAGTAATATTTGTAGAAATGTAGAGCGGTTCGATGTATTTTTGTTAATTTTTATATATATGTCAAGAAGCTTTTCATGAAATTATCTTTTATATGTCGGTGTTATGCCAATTTCACACATAGGCTTAATGAAGTAATTAATGTAGTTTTTTACATTAAAGGCCTAATTGAACTCAATCCATCATACAAAATAAAAATTCTTAATAATGTTATTATTGCTTCATTGAATGCCTAATCGAGTGCAAAATCCAGTCGGTTTTGCTAAGAGCTTCGAATTTTATTGTCAATGTAACAAATGACAATCAAAAAAATTATTTTCAATAATTTACAAAAAAACAGAAAAACACGAAAAAATTCAAAATTTAATTTTCGCTGCATTTGCGCAAAATATAATATGGCTTTTTCGAAATTAGTCACATATTTGCTTAGGAGCAACATCTATGTGTAGTTCCGCATGCATTTTATTTTGATTGTATTTGTAGTCAGAAAGGAAACGGCTGCTTTCAATTTTAACCATTTTTTGTAAAAACGAATTATTTTTTTGGGGCTGTTGACAGATGTTCGCTTAATTAAACAAAAGGCCCTGTATGAAATGGGAAACTTAATTATTTCATTAAACAGAATTGTGATTCGATTAAGGTTCTGTGGTAAAACGGTATTAGGCGAATGAAATGGAGCGAAATCAACTTTGAAATTCTTGGTTGTTGTGGCGAAATAATGTGCTAAACTAGATTCATTTACTGAACATATAACTGAAAGTGATGTGAAATTATTATTTAACAAATAGTTTTTTTTTACCAGCACGGCAGCCAACCATATAATTGAGCCATGTCAGGAAAAGTAAAAAAAACCCTCAGGAACAAGAGTGAATAATTCCATGTGAAATTTTTCCGCCACGAAATAAAGTGAAAAAATTGTGCACCACAGCAACACTTTTGCGCCTACATAAACCCTGTTTCAGTGTTTTGCGTTTTTGCACAAAACACTTTTTTACCGTTTTCAACCAAACCAACGACGACAACCCAGAATTTCCCGTTATGTTTTTCCGAAGTCCACCAATCGTCTCGACTTTTTCAATCATTCGGCGCATTCGGTAATGGTATCCATTTTGAATTTGTTGTCATTACAGTCGGAAAAATAAACACAAATACCCCACGAAAATGTATAGAAGACATTTATAAACATCTCGCCCAAAAAAAAGTAGCGACTACCTCTCAGTATACACTGAGTAAATGCCTAAAAAATAACGAGTGACGGCTCTTATTGTATTTATCCTCTTTGCTTGTACACTATGATTACGGAATTTAGCAAAGTTTAGGAAAATATGCCAACTTTCTTGTTTGTAAATGTCAAGACAACTATCCCCACGTTCCAATGAACGCGTTAAAATTTTTATTTTCCGCCATCGGATTATTAATACTCATGTCAAAATGCGTCGTTTGACACCTCTCTCGATATTTTTGGTAGCGTATTAGAAGTCGACCCCTCAACTAGACTATTACCATAACTTTTTTAATTCTAAATATCGGCATATCTGAGACAAAAAGTAATATTTGTAGAAATGTAGAGCGGTTCGATGTATTTTGTGTTTATTTTTATATATATGTCAAGAAGCTTTTCATGAAATTATGTTTTATATGTCGGTGTTATGCCAATTTCACACATAGGCTTAATGAAGTAATTAATGAAGTTTTTTACATTAAAGGCCTAATTGAACTCAATCTTTCATACAAAATAAAAATTCTTAATAATGTTATTATTGCTTTATTGAATGCCAAATCGAGTGCAAAATCCAGTCGGTTTTGCTAAGAGCTTCGAATTTTATTGTCAATGTAACAAATGACAATCAAAAAAATTATTTTGAATAATTTACAAAAAAATAGAAAAACACGAAAAAATTCAAAATTTAATTTTCGCTGCATTTGCTGCAAAATATAATATGGCTTTTTCGAAATTAGTCACATATTTGGTTAGGAGCAACATCTACGGGTAGTTCCGCATGCATTTTATTTTGATTGTATTTATAGGCAAAAAGGAAACGGCTGTTTCAATTTTAACCATTTTTTATAAAAACGAATTATTTTTTTGGGGCTGTTGACAGATGTTCGTTTAATTAAACAAAAGGCCCTGTATGAAAAGGGAAACTTAATTATTTCATTAAACAGAATTGTGATTCGATTAAGGTTCTGTGGGAAAACGGTATTAGGCGAATGAAATGGAGCGAAATCAACTTTGAAATTCTTGGTTGTTGTGGCGAAATAATGTGCTAAACTAGATTCATTTACAGAACATATAACTGAAAGTGATGTGAAATTATTATTTAGCAAATAATTTTTTTTTACCACCACGGCAGCCAACCATATAATTGAGCCATGTCAGGAAAAGTAAAAAAAACCCTCAGGAACAAGAGTGAATAATTCCATGTGAAATTTTTCCGCCACGAAATAAAGTGAAAAAATTGTGCACCACAGCAACACTTTTGCGCCTACATAAACCCTGTTTCAGTGTTTTGCGTTTTTGCACAAAACACTTTTTTGCCGTTTTCAACCAAACCAACAACGACAACCCAGAATTTCCCGTTATGTTTTTCCGAAGTCCACCAATCGTCTCGACTTTTTCAATCATTCGGCGCATTCGGTAATGGTATCCATTTTGAATTCGCTGTCATTTTCGGTCTGCCGAATACAGCGAGTGCCTGTCAGAATGCTTGACAGATAAGTCAACACACTTGTACTTGTACACAATGAACGCGTTAAAATTTTTATTTTCCGCCATCGGATTATTAATACTGATGTCAAGACGCGTCGTTTGACACCTCTCTCGATATTTTTGATAGCGTATTAGCAGTCGACCCCTCAACTAGACTATTACCATAACTTTTTTAATTCTAAATATCGGCATATCTGAGACAAAAAGTAATATTTGTAGAAATGTAGAGCGGTTCGATGTATTTTTGTTAATTTTTATATATACGTCAAGAAGCTTTTCATGAAATTATCTTTTATATGTCGGTGTTATGCCAATTTCACACATAGGCTTAATGAAGTAATTAATGTAGTTTTTTACATTAAAGGCCTAATTGAACTCAATCCATCATACAAAATAAAAATTCTTAATAATGTTATTATTGCTTCATTGAATGCCTAATCGAGTGCAAAATCCAGTCGGTTTTGCTAAGAGCTTCGAATTTTATTGTCAATGTAACAAATGACAATCAAAAAAATTATTTTCAATAATTTACAAAAAAACAGAAAAACACGAAAAAATTCAAAATTTAATTTTCGCTGCATTTGCGCAAAATATAATATGGCTTTTTCGAAATTAGTCACATATTTGCTTAGGAGCAACATCTATGTGTAGTTCCGCATGCATTTTATTTTGATTGTATTTATAGTCAGAAAGGAAACGGCTGCTTTCAATTTTAACCATTTTTTGTAAAAACGAATTATTTTTTTGGGGCTGTTGACAGATGTTCGCTTAATTAAACAAAAGGCCCTGTATGAAATGGGAAACTTAATTATTTCATTAAACAGAATTGTGATTCGATTAAGGTTCTGTGGTAAAACGGTATTAGGCGAATGAAATGGAGCGAAATAAACTTTGAAATTCTTGGTTGTTGTGGCGAAATAATGTGCTAAACTAGATTCATTTACTGAACATATAACTGAAAGTGATGTGAAATTATTATTTAACAAATAGTTTTTTTTTACCAGCACGGCAGCCAACCATATAATTGAGCCATGTCAGGAAAAGTAAAAAAAACCCTCAGGAACAAGAGTGAATAATTCCATGTGAAATTTTTCCGCCACGAAATAAAGTGAAAAAATTGTGCACCACAGCAACACTTTTGCGCCTACATAAACCCTGTTTCAGTGTTTTGCGTTTTTGCACAAAACACTTTTTTACCGTTTTCAACCAAACCAACGACGACAACCCAGAATTTCCCGTTATGTTTTTCCGAAGTCCACCAATCGTCTCGACTTTTTCAATCATTCGGCGCATTCGGTAATGGTATCCATTTTGAATTCGTTGTCATTACAGTCGGAAAAATAAACACAAATACCCCACGAAAATGTATAGAAGACATTTATAAACATCTCGCCCAAAAAAAAGTAGCGACTACCTCTCAGTATACACTGAGTAAATGCCTAAAAAATAACGAGTGACGGCTCTTATTGTATTTATCCTCTTTGCTTGTACACTATGATTACGGAATTTAGCAAAGTTTAGGAAAATATGCCAACTTTCTTGTTTGTAAATGTCAACACAACTATCCCCACGTTCCAATGAACGCGTTAAAATTTTTATTTTCCGCCATCGGATTATTAATACTGATGTCAAAATGCGTCGTTTGACACCTCTCTCGATATTTTTGGTAGCGTATTAGAAGTCGACCCCTCAACTAGACTATTACCATAACTTTTTTAATTCTAAATATCGGCATATCTGAGACAAAAAGTAATATTTGTAGAAATGTAGAGCGGTTCGATGTATTTTGTGTTTATTTTTATATATATGTCAAGAAGCTTTTCATGAAATTATGTTTTATATGTCGGTGTTATGCCAATTTCACACATAGGCTTAATGAAGTAATTAATGAAGTTTTTTACATTAAAGGCCTAATTGAACTCAATGTTTCATACAAAATAAAAATTCTTAATAATGTTATTATTGCTTTATTGAATGCCAAATCGAGTGCAAAATCCAGTCGGTTTTGCTAAGAGCTTCGAATTTTATTGTCAATGTAACAAATGACAATCAAAAAAATTATTTTGAATAATTTACAAAAAAATAGAAAAACACGAAAAAATTCAAAATTTAATTTTCGCTGCATTTGCTGCAAAATATAATATGGCTTTTTCGAAATTAGTCACATATTTGGTTAGGAGCAACATCTACGGGTAGTTCCGCATGCATTTTATTTTGATTGTATTTATAGGCAAAAAGGAAACGGCTGCTTTCAATTTTAACCATTGTCAGGGCGTGGGTGTTCCCCGCGTTGGGCGTACCTTGGCCCGCTCGAGTGGTACGGCCGAACTCCCAAGTCAATGGCAAAAGTACCTAGAAAGACGAAATAAAAAGGTATGCAAAAGTAACAATCCTTAGATTCATTTTTCGAAGCAAGTGTACTTCCCGTAAACTCGACATCCCAAAGTCCCAACATCTCGTCCTCTACGCCTCAACGCCGGAGCCTCCTAAGATACACACTGAAATAAAAATAAAGAAAGAAAACAAAACACTTTAATTATTGAGGGCATGAAAGCGTAACACTTATCTAAGTGCACAATTTTTTTGTGTTGGGTAACGAATCACTCAAAATTACAACAACCATATGAAGTTCTTTCTTCAATTTCTTCCGCAAATATCTCGTAGCAGATATAAAATTTTTGAGTTCAGCGTTCGGACCCGTGATCCTGGGTCCAAAGCGCGTCTGCGGGCACATACTCACGTTATTTCTTGGGCGAGTCATAGCAGCTGTGAGCTAAAGTCAAGAACCACCGTAGCTGCTTCTACAGGCAGTCCAGACGCATATTCTCGGATAAAAAAAGGGCACCACATGAAATGGGGTCTTGTTTTTTTTTTAAATTCACTTCACCACTGAGTGTAAGTAGAAATAATTACACAAAAATAGCAAAAGGTAAAACATTTAGATTTATCACGCACGTAAAAATGTAAACAAACGAGAAACGTCAAACACGGGGTATGTTCACAATAGAGGAACTGGCAAAAGCTCTTTTCCAAGGGTTGCCAGATGGTAGCCATAGGGTAGCTCCGAGCGTGGTGAGTACAGGAAAGGGATGGATATAGGTTATTATGGTTGCGGTCGAGATTAAGGATGATAATAGGAAAACGGCACAAGAAAACGGTGTATCTGCTATGTTGTTATCTATATAAGGGGGTGTGACTGTAGAAAGGAGATCAGTCCAAAAGTCTATTGCACCAATTCGTCTGTGCTGCGCGGTCCGTCATCGTACAAAATAAGTACATAATGTGTAGTTAGAGTGTATTTCCCTGTGCGCGTAAAAGTAAAGCGAATTATAAGAGTTTGAGATTGTGTTTAAAAAGGAAAAAAGATCCGGTTTAAAGAAAAAAGAAAAAAAAAAACTTGTTTTTAAAAAAAAAAAAAAAAAGGCTTTTGGCCTTATAAAACCTATCGGGTCCGTCGGTAAAATAATTAAACCAACGGCATAATGGATGTGGAATAAATTTTATGAGGGTAAGTGCCAGATTTTTAATTTTTTTTTGAGATTTTTTTCGTTAATTCCCTTTTTTTTGCGCCATTTTGGGGTTCACGCAACCCCATTGTCGACTTCGGTCATGAAATTTTCCAGGTTTTAATCGCCCCTCATTTTAATTATCTTCTTTTTTGAAATAATTATCCCTCTTTTTGTTGCAAAATTTTCTGGATACATTTTAATTGTGTCGGAAAAATCTAACCGCATTTTTTTTCTTGTCTTTCTTGTTTCATATCCCTACTTAAAAACTAAATTTTTCTTCGGTAAAAGTAATCCTCATAATGTTGAGCACGTTTTTTTTTTTGGAAGATTTTAGTTTTGGTGCTATCAATTTTGCTATTTTGTTGGTGTCATAAACACCCTAATAGAAACGCGTGAACGCCAAAATTGGCGTGAAATACCTCCATTAGCCCATGTAAGTCGAGCTGATTGGTATTTTTCTATTCCTCTAGTGGGAATGCCATCTGGTCACCGCGGATGACGAAAGCTCCAACAGCGCCAGGGAAAATTATTTGTTACATTTTACCGGACATTTATACTTTTCATGTATGCAGTTATACTGGTCCCTATACCAATCACCGATATTTGAAAACAACTATCCCCATATGTTATCTGGTTCCGGCAGTCGAGACTGCAAGCAATATATATATACCCTTAACAACATTAACAACTCGAGATCGACGAGAAGCGGCAGTAATAAGAGGAAGGTGTTTGCAGGGATAATTGTAGTCTAGTTTAGGTGTTTTTTATATATATAGTTTGTTCCTGTATGTAGTAAATCTCGTATAAATTTGAACCTTGCCAAATGTAAATGCACCTATAAGGCACTACAAAGGCACTCCAAACGGAGAAATTTAAGGAAATACGTTTTTTTTTGTATCGTGCAGTGGCCAATAAACCCTGCAACAAACCCCTGAACTTCCTTGAGAGCGCTCTTGTAGGTAGGCATTAGGGTGGTTTCTCGGATAATTTTTGAAGTGGCTCCGATTGAGCCCAAAAGCGTTTGGATGAACTTTGGTGACCAAGTAGGCCTTGAACAAATTGCCAATCTCTGATTGGAAAACACTTGTAGGGTATATCCCATGATGGAAATGGGTGTAACATATATAAAATTATTCGTGTTTGAGTTATATACATGCTAATGGATAATATTTTTTTTCTTTGCCAAAATTAGAATAATCGAAAGACTGATTTTTTTGTAACATTGTATTTTTTTTTAATGATTCCGTTACATGTACATATGTCTTATTTTTTTGGTACAGTGTCGTATATCGAACATTTTTTCAGAATATATACATACCTACCGTTTTAAGTTTTGAAAGTACGTATATGAATCTATATATATGTATATATATATGTAGGCATACACCGTTCGGCAATCTATTTTTTTTGAAAACGGTTTGAATTTTTATTCCGTGTCCTTTTTTTTGTGGGTTGTGTTAAGCCTGTGAATAATTATACATTTTTCTTGTGGTACCTGTGGATATTCACATATATATACATATATCGATTCGAGTGTGATATAAGTTTTTTGTTTGTCCTGGTCTAAATCTTTATTTCTCATGAGCATTGATATTTGGCTCGATAGCCATAAAGTACGTTTTCTTTTAATTTCTTTGTATAGAATTAAGGTATTTCAAATAAATAATATGGTAGATTGAAATTGGAAAAGAAATTGAAATGGTTTGCTAAAATTTAATCGGTTGGGGGAGGGTGAAGATGACATTAGGGTGAGTATGCAGGGTCATTTGGAGCAGAGGAAAAGGGGACTCGCTGCCAAGCAGAAATTCGAGCGGTCCAAGGCAGGGTGGGCTTTCTGCGAGGGAGGTGCACGGATGTAAGTTTAATGATGATTGTGACATCCGCTCCGCATCAAGGTGGACAAGGGTTAAGGGCCCCGACCTCTCGCCCTGAGCTAGCTGGGGGACATTCCACCTTGATCGCGCAAAGGGGCGGATTCACCCCTAAAAGGTGTACGTGACAATTATTATTAATATGGCGCCCAAGCGAAAGCATAGAGAGGGGGCCGCTATATTTAGTATAGCGGCCAACCAAAAGAAATTTTTTTTAAATACCATATACATATGTATGGTGATAAAATAAAATGTTATCGTGAGGATTGTACAGCAGCGCCGCTGATTGAAATAGGCGCCCGGCAATGAGCAAATTTTAAATTCGAAATCAACATCTAAGTCGCTAGTAATAGCAAAGCTCATTTCATATAAATATATTTCAATTTTTATATTATAAATATACATATTTTTTTCACGTATGTAATCATCGATTTAAACGGGTCTGGCCGTATGCGACCAACACCCTGTTTCGGTGACTTATTCATGGTGTTTGATCCGAAAATTTAAATGCACCGAGACAGGAGTTGGAAGCAGATGGCAGACCCTAGCAATAGCCCATAGATGGCATAGCCGCATTAGGGTGGCCGACTATTTGCATCTTTCATAATTTACTAAAAATTATTTTTCTTTCATTACAATACAATCAATCTTTTTTTTTGTAGCTTCAGATAAAAGGGAAGTCCTTATTAAGTTTTTTTGTTAATATGTTGCTCCGTAATTATGGAAATTATACATAATGACCTCAAGCGGTCAGCTGCATAAAGCTAGTGTTGCATAATGTATGCGAATTTTAGAACAGATCCACATATAGATTTTTTTTTTTTGAAATGCTGAAGTGCATACACCCTCGTAGGAACGCAAGAGTTTGCTCCAATGACTCCTAGCATCAAACATTTTTTTTTGATAGGCCTGAATGTTATCTGAACCCACCCAAACCAATATATGTGAAATTTGAAATTGTTAATACTTTTTTGGAAAACAATTTGAAGTCAAAGAGTTTGACATAGAATTCAAATTATAAAGAATTTTCTTTGAGGGAACATCCAAAGTAAATAGTTGAAACTGATCTTCGAAAACGAACGAAATTAAACGATAAATTTTTTTTGCTATAAACATCTTGTTTGAAAACAATTTTTGCGATCAGATTTGAAATCGAATTGCCTCCTTTTTTTTTTGCGGGAAACAATTTAAAGTCAAATATTCTGAAATTGAATTGAAATTATAAATAATTTTTTTAGGGGAAACAAGTTAAACATACGGATAGGATTTTGGAAGTCGAAGTAGCGATCGAAGTTTTTTTTTGAAATTGAGCGGAAATCAGATTAATTTCTTTTTGCGAAATAAATCTAAAAAAAAAAAAAAAAAAAAAAATAGACGGTGCGATAAGGGGAAAACACCAATCGTATGGGTCGCTTTGAACCTTATAACACCCGATACAAGACTAAACAATTAAATAAACTAAAATCATCTAATATGGCGAACTCTCACGACACTACCTTTATAGATCTTTCTGATCGATTCGGGGGCGGTAACACAGCCGTAGCCGCAGGCGGAGAGACTAGGCAAGCAAATACTAATAACGCTTCAGCAGAGCCAAACAAGAGCACCGGTACTATTCCGAAAGCGCCTAAAGAGCAATCGCAACCATTACAAGCTCCACCATCGAACCTGAACTTTCCACCACCTACTACTAACAACACTGTCGAACCAAATCGAGCTTCTGTAGGCAACCCTCGTGGGCTTAGGGATGAGTTAGCACCAATTCTAAAAGAATTGATGGTCGAGGCGAAACAAGCCATTATGACAGAAATTCGCGAAAGTTTACCGGAGTTAAATAGGGCAGGTCCAAATACGGAGGCAGCGGTAGAGCAGTCAGGGGGCAACGATAGGGTTCGTAATCGAAATAATAAACGACGAAGACACAACTCAAGTATCGAATCTCGTGATTCCAGGCGATCCATGAATTTGGCTACACACGCTAATACTAATAATCATGACAGGGGTGGGAACAACTATCACCACATGGTCAGTGCAGCAGTCTACACGCGCAACAACCCACCACCAGCTCGTCAACCTCGTATAGTCGAAGAAAGGGAATCAGCAACTACCTCCGCAGGGCGTCAAGAAGTGTCAGGAATAAGGGATAGGGAATTGTCCAGGCCAGACATTAAGGTAGAAAAATGGGGACTAGATTTTAAAGGGCATCGCGATGCCATGCCAGTCGAGGACTTTATATTCCGACTAGAATACCTAAAGACTCAATATGGGTGTACATGGAATGAAATAATACGCGATTTCCATCGATTGCTGAGCGGCGAAGCACGGGAGTGGTACTGGCTTTATATAAAGTCGCACGGCCGAGTCGATTGGCCGAGTTTACAGCTCGCGCTGCTACGCCAATATTCATCACAACGTACAGATTTTGAGATCCTTAGGGAATTGACAGAGAGGAAGCAAAGGCCGGGAGAAAATATCGACGAATATTTCCACGCGGTTGGTATTTTACGTTCACGACTTAAAAATCCGATACCAGAATACGAGATAGTACGATTAGTAAAAGGGAACTTGCGCGAATCATTAGCTAAAATGGTTTACCCAATTTCGGCATATTCCCTAGACCAATTACGAATGGAATGCAAGGAGGTCGAGCGATGCTTTCCGCGCCGGGACCGCACGCCGTTGAGTACTTTTACGCCACGCGCACAATATGTGAATGAAATTTATCAATCGGAAGACGATGAGCGTTTTACTCCCGGTGATGAGGGTCAAGTCACCGTGGAGGAAATACGCCATCAATCTTCAAATAAGCAGTCGGGCGTTCGCAGAAACGTTTCGTGCTGGAATTGTGGCGCTGACGGCCACTTCTTCACCGAATGTATGTCGCTTCAGCGGCGCATTTTCTGTTACAAATGTGGCAAACAGGATGTTATTACTCCTAAATGCCCAATGTGTAACCCAGCGGGAAACGCTTTGAGGAACGCGATTGTGACGGGGGAATCGCGCTCCACCCAAACCTCGTCAAAGTAGACGCGTCAACAAATACAGAACCGTATATAGAATCAGCAATTACAACTGATATTTGCATTTTCAATAAAAACACAAAAACCGTAAAGCCCTCAAAGACAGGAAAGGAAAATACGATATCCTATGAAGAACGACTTAGGAAATACCTCGAAACTCGGGAAAGAATTTTTGCAGAAAGCATTGTTATGGGACGTCGGGCAGTTTCGCGTAAAATTCAGAAGGCAAGGGAACGATTTAAAAAGAGGAAAAAACTCCGACAGAAGGTAGTGGCATCTATTAGGAAAATAAGTACAACAGACCCGCGTGTGTATGCGGATATAGATATAAAGGGCATACAAACACGCGGCTTACTAGATACTGGCGCCTCCGTCAGTATTCTAGGCCGTAGCTGTCGGGAGTTTGTAGAAGGATTAGGAGTTCCTATCGAACGTTATGTGTCTTCTGTCACAACTGCAGGCGGCCGCAGACATAATGTCTTAGGCAAAATAACTTTACCGGTAAAGTTTAATACAGTGGAACAAAAAATTACATTTTTTTTATGCCCATACCTCGAACAAAAGATCTACCTCGGAGTCGACTTTTGGAGGGCGTTTCAGTTGGCACCTGAAGTTATTACCGTGGATGAAATAGATCTAACAAAAATAGAGCAAGAGTTGGTATCTGATGAAGACAGGAACGAACGTCGGGTTTTACACTGTTTAACGCCAGAGCAGAAGAAGCGTTTAGAAAAAGTAGTAAAAGAGTTTAGGACATATGAAGATCACGGGTTAGGACGAACTAGCTTGGAAAAACATACAATAAAGTTAGTCGACGAAGCAGTACCTATTAAGGAGCGACATTATCCTCTTTCGCCGGCAATGCAAGCCATCGTATATGAGGAGGTCGACAAAATGTTGGAGTTGGGCGTTATAGAGGAGAGTGAGAGCCCCTGGAGTAACCGAACGACAGTGGTGAGGAAGCCGGGGAAAAATCGCTTTTGTTTAGACGCTCGTAAACTAAACGCCGTCACTGTAAAAGACGCATACCCCCTACAAAATATAGAGGGGATACTAAGTCGCATTGACGACACACACTTTATAAGTAGCGTCGACCTAAAGTTCGCGTTTTGGCAAATCGAGCTAGACGAAGCTAGTAAACCTTATACCGCGTTTACCGTGCCTGGACGTCCACTCTACCAATTCGTTACAATGCCGTTTGGATTGTGCAATGCGGCCCAAAGACTATGTCGCCTAATGGACCGTGTCATTCCACAAAGACTAAAGTCAAATGTTTTTATCTATTTGGATGACTTATTAATCATCGCTCCTGACTTTGACTCACATCTTCGAATTTTACAAGAAGTCGTCATCTGCTTAAGAGACGCGAACCTTACGATTGGGTTGAACAAATCGAAATTTTGTTTTAAAGAATTGCCATATTTAGGTTATATTGTAGGAGGCGGGATGTTAAAGACAGATCCTGAGAAGGTTAAAGCAATACAGAAAATCCCTGTTCCAAAAACGGTAAAAGAGGTGCGCAGTTTCCTCGGAACTGCAGGATGGTATAGGAGATTTATAAAAGATTTCGCCACAATGGCAGCACCTTTGACAGATTCGTTGAAGAAGGGGAGAAAGTTCGAAATGTCTGAAGAAGCAGTGGAAGCATTCAATAGCTTGAAGAGAGCACTCACAAGTGCTCCAGTTCTCAGACACCCTGATTTCTCAAAAAGATTTTTCATACAATGCGATGCATCTGATTACGGTCTGGGGGCAGTACTCTACCAAAAAGAAAGTGATGATGCAGAAAAGCCAATCGCATACTTTTCACAAAAGTTCAACGAATGTCAAAGAAAATATAGTACAACGGAGAAGGAATGTCTTGCGGCGGTGATGGCCGTCAAGAGATTTCGACCATATATTGACTTAATGCCCTTTACAATAGTGACCGACCACGCTAGCCTTAAATGGCTAATGTCTTTAAAAGATTTAAATGGAAGACTAGCTAGGTGGTCATTACAACTACAAGCTTTTAATTTCGAAATAGAACACCGTAAAGGTGCCGACAATATAGTGGCGGATACGCTCTCGCGTTGTATAGCAGAGATCACAGAATCTCCAATAGCAAATATGGATACCGTTGAATTCGAATCGAAGGAATATAAAGAATTAATCAACACGATAGAAAACAATACAGATAGGTTGCCTGATCTAAAGGTAGAAGACGGCATGGTTTTTAAAAAGTTTTTGTCGAAAAACGTAGAACTAGAGGAAAATGAGTGGAAATTGTGGGTCCCTGAGGCGTTGACGTCAACGCTAATCGAAAACGCACATTGTCCAGAGATAGCTGCGCACGGGGGTATGGCGAAAACTCTACATAGACTTAGGAGGTTGTACTATTGGCCTAACATGGTGGTACAGGTTCGCAACTTTGTACGAGAATGCCAGACCTGCAAGGAAACAAAACCTTGTAATACAATTCTAAAGCCAGGGATCGGAAAAGAGGTAGTAACAGTCCGCCCTTTTCAGAAATTATACATTGACTTTTTAGGCAAATATCCGAGGTCGAAACGCGGCAACTGTTTTATTTTTATCATTATCGATCATTTTTCAAAGTTCATATTTTTGAAGGCAATGCGCGAAGCTACCGCGAGTAATGTGGTTAAGTTCTTAACCGAAGAAATTTTCCATAAGTTCGGTGTACCGGAAATCGTACATTCCGATAACGGTAAACAATTTGTATCCAAACAGTTCACGGAACTATTGGAAACGTACGGGGTTAGACACTTAAAAACAGCTTTTTATTCACCGCAATCGAATGCCGCCGAAAGAGCAAATCAATCGGTGTTAGCCGCTATCAGATCATATCTAGAAAATGACCATAGGGATTGGGATTTATACCTAACCGAGATTGAGTGTTCTCTTCGGAGTGCAGTGCACTCGGCGACAGGAGTGTCGCCATACTTTGCACTCTTCGGATTTAATATGTTCACAAATGGGGCTGATTATGCGCTCGCCAGGAAATTGAGTTGTCTTAATGACAACGAAATGTTTGTAATTGATCATAGTGACAAGCTTAGGTTAATGCGTGAGAAAATACAAGAAAATTTACATGAAGCGTACGAAAGTAACGCGGCGCGCTACAATAAAAGAATTCGCGAAATACAGTTCAAGCCTGGCCAAGAAATTTACAAACGGAATTTTGTACTTAGCGACTTTAAACAAAATGTAAACGCTAAATTTTGTCGCAAGTTCACTAAGTGTCGAATTACTAAGGCGCTAGGTAACAATATGTACTTGTTAGAGTCGTTAGCAGGGAAGAGTTTAGGGGCCTGGCACGCGAAGGACCTTAAACAATAAACGAATCCTAAAGAACCTAATTCTACCGGAACTAACGCTTAATAATTAACTTGATATTAGCTAACCTAGAACTAAATAACTTACGGTCAAATAACTTAAAACTACATAATGGTATACTAAATAACTTAATACTAGAATGCCGCGTCGATGACCTGAAAAAAAGAACAAATTATAATAAACTTTATACACATATACTTCATAACTTGCGGAATACCACTCCGTCGATGAGGGTCAAGTCGGCGGCGTAGGATGTTTCTAAAAGGTGCCCGTTCTGGGGTTCATCTATAAAGAAACCAAAAAGTAAGAGTTCATATATATACATATTACAATTTTCGTTACTTCCCGTAACATATGCCCGGCTAAGCTCTCGAGGCAGGAGACGTTGTCAGGGTGTGGGTGTTCCCCGCGTTGGGCGTACCTTGGCCCGCTCGAGTGGTACGGCCGAACTCCCAAGTCAATGGCAAAAGTACCTAGAAAGACGAAATAAAAAGGTATGCAAAAGTAACAATCCTTAGATTCATTTTTCGAAGCAAGTGTACTTCCCGTAAACTCGACATCCCAAAGTCCCAACATCTCGTCCTCTACGCCTCAACGCCGGAGCCTCCTAAGATACACACTGAAATAAAAATAAAGAAAGAAAACAAAACACTTTAATTATTGAGGGCATGAAAGCGTAACACTTATCTAAGTGCACAATTTTTTTGTGTTGGGTAACGAATCACTCAAAATTACAACAACCATATGAAGTTCTTTCTTCAATTTCTTCCGCAAATATCTCGTAGCAGATATAAAATTTTTGAGTTCAGCGTTCGGACCCGTGATCCTGGGTCCAAAGCGCGTCTGCGGGCACATACTCACGTTATTTCTTGGGCGAGTCATAGCAGATGTGAGCTAAAGTCAAGAACCACCGTAGCTGCTTCTACAGGCAGTCCAGACGCATATTCTCGGATAAAAAAAGGGCACCACATGAAATGGGGTCTTGTTTTTTTTTTTAAATTCACTTCACCACTGAGTGTAAGTAGAAATAATTACACAAAAATAGCAAAAGGTAAAACATTTAGATTTATCACGCACGTAAAAATGTAAACAAACGAGAAACGTCAAACACGGGGTATGTTCACAATAGAGGAACTGGCAAAAGCTCTTTTCCAAGGGTTGCCAGATGGTAGCCATAGGGTAGCTCCGAGCGTGGTGAGTACAGGAAAGGGATGGATATAGGTTATTATGGTTGCGGTCGAGATTAAGGATGATAATAGGAAAACGGCACAAGAAAACGGTGTATCTGCTATGTTGTTATCTATATAAGGGGGTGTGACTGTAGAAAGGAGATCAGTCCAAAAGTCTATTGCACCAATTCGTCTGTGCTGCGCGGTCCGTCATCGTACAAAATAAGTACATAATGTGTAGTTAGAGTGTATTTCCCTGTGCGCGTAAAAGTAAAGCGAATTATAAGAGTTTGAGATTGTGTTTAAAAAGGAAAAAAGATCCGGTTTAAAGAAAAAAGAAAAAAAAAAAAACTTGTTTTTAAAAAAAAAAAAAAAAAAGGCTTTTGGCCTTATAAAACCTATCGGGTCCGTCGGTAAAATAATTAAACCAACGGCATAATGGATGTGGAATAAATTTTATGAGGGTAAGTGCCAGATTTTTAATTTTTTTTTGAGATTTTTTTCGTTAATTCCCTTTTTTTTGCGCCATTTTGGGGTTCACGCAACCCCATTGTCGACTTCGGTCATGAAATTTTCCAGGTTTTAATCGCCCCTCATTTTAATTATCTTCTTTTTTGAAATAATTATCCCTCTTTTTGTTGCAAAATTTTCTGGATACATTTTAATTGTGTCGGAAAAATCTAACCGCATTTTTTTTCTTGTCTTTCTTGTTTCATATCCCTACTTAAAAACTAAATTTTTCTTCGGTAAAAGTAATCCTCATAATGTTGAGCACGTTTTTTTTTTTGGAAGATTTTAGTTTTGGTGCTATCAATTTTGCTATTTTGTTGGTGTCATAAACACCCTAATAGAAACGCGTGAACGCCAAAATTGGCGTGAAATACCTCCATTAGCCCATGTAAGTCGAGCTGATTGGTATTTTTCTATTCCTCTAGTGGGAATGCCATCTGGTCACCGCGGATGACGAAAGCTCCAACAGCGCCAGGGAAAATTATTTGTTACATTTTACCGGACATTTATACTTTTCATGTATGCAGTTATACTGGTCCCTATACCAATCACCGATATTTGAAAACAACTATCCCCATATGTTATCTGGTTCCGGCAGTCGAGACTGCAAGCAATATATATATACCCTTAACAACATTAACAACTCGAGATCGACGAGAAGCGGCAGTAATAAGAGGAAGGTGTTTGCAGGGATAATTGTAGTCTAGTTTAGGTGTTTTTTATATATATAGTTTGTTCCTGTATGTAGTAAATCTCGTATAAATTTGAACCTTGCCAAATGTAAATGCACCTATAAGGCACTACAAAGGCACTCCAAACGGAGAAATTTAAGGAAATACGTTTTTTTTTGTATCGTGCAGTGGCCAATAAACCCTGCAACAAACCCCTGAACTTCCTTGAGAGCGCTCTTGTAGGTAGGCATTAGGGTGGTTTCTCGGATAATTTTTGAAGTGGCTCCGATTGAGCCCAAAAGCGTTTGGATGAACTTTGGTGACCAAGTAGGCCTTGAACAAATTGCCAATCTCTGATTGGAAAACACTTGTAGGGTATATCCCATGATGGAAATGGGTGTAACATATATAAAATTATTCGTGTTTGAGTTATATACATGCTAATGGATAATATTTTTTTTCTTTGCCAAAATTAGAATAATCGAAAGACTGATTTTTTTGTAACATTGTATTTTTTTTTAATGATTCCGTTACATGTACATATGTCTTATTTTTTTGGTACAGTGTCGTATATCGAACATTTTTTCAGAATATATACATACCTACCGTTTTAAGTTTTGAAAGTACGTATATGAATCTATATATATGTATATATATATGTAGGCATACACCGTTCGGCAATCTATTTTTTTTGAAAACGGTTTGAATTTTTATTCCGTGTCCTTTTTTTTGTGGGTTGTGTTAAGCCTGTGAATAATTATACATTTTTCTTGTGGTACCTGTGGATATTCACATATATATACATATATCGATTCGAGTGTGATATAAGTTTTTTGTTTGTCCTGGTCTAAATCTTTATTTCTCATGAGCATTGATATTTGGCTCGATAGCCATAAAGTACGTTTTCTTTTAATTTCTTTGTATAGAATTAAGGTATTTCAAATAAATAATATGGTAGATTGAAATTGGAAAAGAAATTGAAATGGTTTGCTAAAATTTAATCGGTTGGGGGAGGGTGAAGATGACATTAGGGTGAGTATGCAGGGTCATTTGGAGCAGAGGAAAAGGGGACTCGCTGCCAAGCAGAAATTCGAGCGGTCCAAGGCAGGGTGGGCTTTCTGCGAGGGAGGTGCACGGATGTAAGTTTAATGATGATTGTGACATCCGCTCCGCATCAAGGTGGACAAGGGTTAAGGGCCCCGACCTCTCGCCCTGAGCTAGCTGGGGGACATTCCACCTTGATCGCGCAAAGGGGCGGATTCACCCCTAAAAGGTGTACGTGACACCATTTTTTATAAAAACGAATTATTTTTTTGGGGCTGTTGACAGATGTTCGTTTAATTAAACAAAAGGCCCTGTATGAAAAGGGAAACTTAATTATTTCATTAAACAGAATTGTGATTCGATTAAGGTTCTGTGGGAAAACGGTATTAGGCGAATGAAATGGAGCGAAATCAACTTTGAAATTCTTGGTTGTTGTGGCGAAATAATGTGCTAAACTAGATTCATTTACTGAACATATAACTGAAAGTGATGTGAAATTATTATTTAGCAAATAATTTTTTTTTACCACCACGGCAGCCAACCATATAATTGAGCCATGTCAGGAAAAGTATAAAAAACCCTCAGGAACAAGAGTGAATAATTCCATGTGAAATTTTTCCGCCACGAAATAAAGTGAAAAAATTGTGCACCACAGCAACACTTTTGCGCCTACATAAACCCTGTTTCAGTGTTTTGCGTTTTGCACAAAACACTTTTTTGCCGTTTTCAACCAAACCAACAACGACAACCCAGAATTTCCCGTTATGTTTTTCCGAAGTCCACCAATCGTCTCGACTTTTTCAATCATTCGGCGCATTCGGTAATGGTATCCATTTTGAATTCGCTGTCATTTTCGGTCTGCCGAATACAGCGAGTGCCTGTCAGAATGCTTGACAGATGAGTCAACATACTTGTACTTGTACACTATGATTACGGAATTTAGCAAAGTTTAGGAAAATGTGCCAACTTTCTTGTTTGTAAATGTCAACACAACTATCCCCACGTTCCAATGAAGGCGTTAAAATTTTTATTTTCCGCCATCGGATTATTAATACTGATGTCAAGACGCGTCGTTTGACACCTCTCTCGATATTTTTGGTAGCGTATTAGCAGTCGACCCCTCAACTAGACTATTACCATAACTTTTTTAATTCTAAATATCGGCATATCTGAGACAAAAAGTAATATTTGTAGAAATGTAGAGCGGTTCGATGTATTTTTGTTAATTTTTATATATATGTCAAGAAGCTTTTCATGAAATTATCTTTTATATGTCGGTGTTATGCCAATTTCACACATAGGCTTAATGAAGTAATTAATGAAGTTTTTTACATTAAAGGCCTAATTGAACTCAATCTTTCATACAAAATAAAAATTCTTAATAATGTTATTATTGCTTTATTGAATGCCTAATCGAGTGCAAAATCCAGTCGGTTTTGCTAAGAGCTTCGAATTTTATTGTCAATGTAACAAATGACAATCAAAAAAATTATTTTTTAAAAAAAAAATAGAAAAACACGAAAAAATTCAAAATTTAATTTTCGCTGCATTTGCTGCAAAATATAATATGGCTTTTTCGAAATTAGTCACATATTTGGTTAGGAGCAACATCTACGGGTAGTTCCGCATGCATTTTATTTTGATTGTATTTATAGTCAAAAAGGAAACGACTGCTTTCAATTTTAACCATTTTTTGTAAAAACGAATTATTTTTTTGGGGCTGTTGACAGATGTTCGCTTAATTAAACAAAGGGCCCTGTATGAAAAGGGAAACTTAATTATTTCATTAAACAGAATTGTGATTCGATTAAGGTTCTGTGGTAAAACGGTATTAGGCGTATGAAATGGAGCGAAATCAACTTTGAAATTCTTGGTTGTTGTGGCAAAATAATGTGCTAAACTAGATTCATTTACTGAACATATAACTGAAAGTGATGTGAAATTATTATTTAACAAATCATTTTTTTTACCAGCACGGCAGCCAACCATATAATTGAGCCATGTCAGGAAAAGTAAAAAAAACCCTCAGGAACAAGAGTGAATAATTCCATGTGAAATTTTTCCGCCACGAAATGAAGTGAAAAAATTGTGCACCACAGCAAAACTTTTGCGCCTACATAAACCCTGTTTCAGTGTTTTGCGTTTTTGCACAAAACACTTTTTTACCGTTTTCAACCAAACCAACAACGACAACCCAGAATTTCCCGTTATGTTTTTCCGAAGTCCACCAATCGTCCCGACTTTTTCAATCATTCGGCGCATTCGGTAATGGTATCCATTTTGAATTCGCTGTCAATTTCGGACTGCCGAATCCAGCGAGTGCCTGTCAGAATGCTTGACAGATAAGTCAACACACTTGTACTTGTACACTATGGTTGGGAAAGGCGAAATAAACTTCAATTGTAATTTTCCTTTATATTTACAAACGCAACATCTTGTGTGATTGTGGCGATATTAATGGATTGCATAAAAAGTATTGTGTCGCGGCCATTACTAATACTGTTCCATCCCTAAGAATATTTGGCTATAGCCAAAGTAAAGGTTCCTGCATAATAGATGTGGTCTTAATCATTAAAACAAATTTCGATGTGAATTATGAGGAATAAATATATTATAAAGCAATTTAGTATTCTTGTAAATGAATAAGGAAGTGCATTACGAAGGGTGGTTAATCAAATCGCCACCGTCGAAACGGATTTGGAGATCGGTATGTTTTATGAAAGAAATAAGTCTGACATGATCTAAAGTTTTATCAAATACAATATAAATCGGGTTCTTTGACCCCTCTTGATAATATTGGATATATAGTAGCAGTTCAGCACAAGTGTGAGGGAGCGCAATAATTTAAGGTAATAGTCTAGTTGAGGGGTCGATTGCTAATACGCTACCAAAAATATCGAGTGAAGTGTCAAAAGACGCGTATTAATCTCGAGAACAATTGTCCGGAGGCGGAAAAGAAACATTTTATCTCTATCCGGAGATATTTGCAGTTGAAGTTGGCGATTTCCATGTGGTTGTTGTTGTGTTGTACCCACAAAAAAAATTGTGCATCACCGTGGCCGTAGCCATGGTTATACCACACATCCGGACTTGGCATGGCGTAGCCCAGGGTTATTTTTTATATGCGCGGCCGAAGGCCGCCAACGCAGAAAGGTGTTCTGCGCAAAAACTCTATGGATCCGACCACCGGTTTCGGAGGTACCCGCGGGTTTTTTTTTCGGTTTTTCGTTAAATTCTTTTGAACGCGTTAAAATTGTTATTTTCCGCCTTCGGATTATTAATACTGATGTCAAGACGCGTCGTTTGACACCTCTCTCGACATTTTTGGTAGCGTATTAGCAGTCGACCCCTCAACTAGACTATTACCCTAAAAAATAACCCTGGGCTACGCCATGCCAAGTTGTTGTTGTTGTAGCAATGCTCGCCCCACCTAAAAGCCGCGACCGATCACAAATTGTCATCAATATCCTCTAACGGGAGTCCAAGGAAACTTGCCGTTTCAACAGGGGTGGACCATAAGGAAAGGGGTGTTAGAGGCGTTGGTTCCACATTACAATTAAAAAGATGGTTGGTGTCATGTGGGGACACATTGCAAGCGGGGCATACATTTTGTATGTCGGGGTTGATTCTGGATAGGTAAGAGTTTAACCTGTTACAGTATCCAGAACGAAGTTGAGAAAGAGTGACACGCGTTTCCCTGGGGAGTATGCGTTCCTCTTCTGCGAGTTCTGGATATTTTTCTTCAAGTACTGGATTCACCAGGCAATTCCCGACATAAAGGTCCGACGCCTGTCTATGGATATCACCAAGGACCTGCTTGTGTTTTTTCGCTTCATACGGCTGGGTTCTCAGGTGCCGTATTTCCTCAAAATGCTCACGGAGATGACTCCTTAGGCCCCTAGGCGGTGCTGGTTCGTCAATCAGATGTCTGTTGGGATGCCCAGGTTTCTGGGTATTCAACAGAAACTGTTTGGTCAGCATCTCATTTCTCTCTCTGATGGGGGGTATTCTCGCCTTATTATGCAGATGGTGTTCTGGGGACATAAGAACACAGCCCGTGGCGATTCTGAGAGCAGTATTTTGGCAGGCCTGTAGTTTCTTCCAGTGGGTGGTTTTTAGGCTTGGCGACCATATGGGTGACGCGTAGCACGTAATCGGCTGGCTAATTGCTTTGTATGTGGTCAAGAGCGTTTCTTTATCTTTTCCCCAGGTACTGCCAGCAAGGGATTTGAGGATTTTATTACGGCTTTGAATTCTTGGAACAATTGCGGTTGCGTGCGCACCAAAATGTAGATCCTGATCAAACGTCACACCCAAGATTTTGGGGTGTCGGACAGTCGGTAACGTAGTGCCATCGACGTGGATGTTCAATATGGTCCACATTTGGGGCGTCCATGTTGTAAATAAGGTCGCGGAAGATTTAGTCGGTGACAATGCCAGGTTTCGCGAGGCGAAAAAACTGGAGTGATCAGGCAGATAGCCGATTATTTTATTGCATAGCTCATCGATCTCTGGGCCTGGGCCTGTGGCCATTATTGTGCAGTCATCGGCGTAGGAAACGATTGTGACTCCTTCCGGTGGTGAAGGTAGCTTAGATATGTAGAAATTAAACAAAAGCGGGGAGAGGACACCACCCTGTGGCACCCCTTGTTTAATTCTCCTTTGTTTTGATGTTTCGTTTCTGAATTGCACCGATGCCTGCCGACCACCCAGATCATTTGCGGTCCACCTTTTAAGACATGGGGGAAGTATAGACCCTTCCAGGTCTTGCAGTAACGAGCCATTGTTGACCGTATCAAAAGCTTTTGATAAGTCTAACGCTACGAGTACTGTTCTATGGTGGGGATATTGATTCAAACCGCAATTTATCTGGGTGCTAATGACATTTAGCGCGGAGGTAGTGCTATGGAGTTTTCTGAAGCCATGCTGATGAGGGGCTAGCTGCAAATGTGCTTGGAAATAAGAGAGCAAAATGGCTTCAAGCGCCATGCCAAGTCCGGGTGTGTGGTATAACCGTGGCTACCGCCACGGTGATGCACAATTTTTTTTGGGGGTACCACCACAACAACAACCACATGGAAATCGCCAACTTCAAATGCAAATATCTCCGGACAGAGAAAAAATTTTTCTTTTCCGCCATCGGATTATTGTTCTCGAGATTAATACGCGTCGTTTGACACCTCCTTCGATATTTTTGGTAGCGTATTAGCAGTCGACCCCTCAACTAGACTATTACCAAAAATTTTAATTTTGTTTGCAAGCAACTTCACAGAAGTAAAATTATGGATACAAGTCAGCTGTCGATTGCTAATACACGTCCAAAAATCGGGAGGGTTGTCGGTAATAGTCTAGTTGAGGGGTCGACTGCTAATACGCTACCAAAAATATCAGGTGTCAAACGACGCGTCCTGACATCAGTATTAATATCCGAAGGCGGAAAATAAAAATTTTAAATCGTTTAAAAGATATTAACGAAAAACCGAAAAAAGACCCGCGGGTACCTCCGAAACCGGGGGTTGAATCCATAGTATTTTTGGTAATAGTCTAGTTGAGGGGTCGACTACTAACACGCTACCAAAAATATCGAGAGAGGTGTCAAAAGACGCGTATTAATCTCCAGAACAATAATCCGAAGGCGGAAAAGAAAAATTTTATCTCTGTCCGGAGATATGGTAACGCGTCTTTTGATACCTCACTCGAAAATTTTGGCCCAAATTTCGGTGGGTACCGTAAACTGCACTATTACCTTATTTTTTATAAGCGCGGCCGAAGGCCGCCAACGCAGAAAGGTGTTCTGCGCAAAAATACTATGGTTCCGACGCCCGGTTTGGGAGGTACCCGCGGGTCTTTTTTCGGTTTTTCGTTAATATCTTTTGAACGCTTTAAAAGTTTTCTCTTCCGCCTTCGGATTATTAATACTGATGTCAAGACGCGTCGTTTGACACCTCTCTCGATATTTTTGGTAGCGTATTAGCAATCGACCCCTCAACTAGACTATTACCGTATTTTTGCGCAGAACACCTTTCTGCGTTGGCGGCCTTTGGCCGCGCTTATAAAAAATAACCCTAGGCTACGCCATGTCCGTGTGTGTGATGCACAATTTTTTTGAGGGTACAAATACAACAACAACCACATGCAAATCGCCAACTTCAACTGCAAATATCTTCGGACTGAGATAAAATTTTTCTTTTCCGCCTTCGGAATATTGTTCTCGAGATTAATACGCATCTTTTGACACCTCTCGATATTTATGTTAGCGTATTAGCAGTCGACCCCTCAACTAGACTTTTACCTTTTTATTTCTGTCAAAAGAGGATCGACCGACGAGTGTCGGGTTTGTCTTGACCCAAATATTAATAATCAGTAGCCGTTCAATAGATATTAACAAAAAACTTAAAAATTTACCGGACTCCATCAAATGTTTGTGCAAAACACCTTTGCATTTTTTTTGTTAACTTTAATATTAAATTGTGATCAAACTATAAGCCTCCTGTGGGTGGGGGTAGTGTTTTTAGAAAGGGGGAGTCACCACTACCGCCTCCCATCACTCCCAACCCCTCCCCCTGGCCCCTTAATGTATAGTCTACCCCCAATTTCGGTTAAACGTTGCCGATAAAAAAATTTAGCGGTTCCCGAAATTTAAAAATTGTTTCAGTTCAATTAGCGAAAACTGTAGTAGAAAAGCATGATTCAATCCAAGGCGAATGTATATCAGCAGTGGGGATAACAACACATGGTACTGAATTCGTCTTCATGTCCTCAACCTGTCTTTTTCCACCTTTGTCATACCCGAGAAATGGAAAATGGCCAAGGTGGTCCCGCTACTAAAGCCTGGGAAACCAGCTAACATAGGAGAGTCGTATCGTCCGATATCTCTCCTATCGCCAGTAGCAAAGACGCTTGAAGCCATTTGCTCCCTTATTTCCAAGCAAATTTGCAGCTAGCCTCTCATCAGCATGGCTTCAGAAAACTCCATAGCACTACCACCGCGCTAAATGCCATTAGCACCCAGATAAATTGCGGTTTAAATCAATACCCCCACCATACAACAGTACTCGTAGCGCTAGACCTATCAAAAGCTTTTGATACGGTCAACCATGGCTCGTTACTGCAAGACCTGGAAGGGTCTACCCTTCCCCCATGTCTTAAAAGGTGGACCGTAAATTATCTGGGTGGTCGGCAGGCATCGGTGCAGTTTAGAAACGAAACATCAAAACCAAGGAGAATTAAACAAGGGGTGCCACAGGGTGGTGTCCTATCCCCACTTTTGTTTAATTTCTACATTAGTTTCAGTTCAATTAGCGAAAATTGTAGTAGAAAAGCATGATTCAATCCAAGGCGAATGTATATCAGCAGTTGGGATAACAACACATGGTACTGAATTCGTCTTCATGTCTTCAACCTGTCTTTTTCCACCTTTGTCATACCCGAGAAATGGAAAATGGCCAAGGTGGTCCCGCTACTAAAGCCTGGGAAACCAGCTAACATAGGAGAGTCGTATCGTCCGATATCTCTCCTATCGCCAGTAGCAAAGACGCTTGAAGCCATTTGCTCCCTTATTTCCAAGCAAATTTGCAGCTAGCCTCTCATCAGCATGGCTTCAGAAAACTCCATAGCACTACCACCGCGCTAAATGCCATTAGCACCCAGATAATTTGCGGTTTAAATCAATACCCCCACCATAGAACAGTACTCGTAGCGCTAGACCTATCAAAAGCTTTTGATACGGTCAACCATGGCTCGTTACTGCAAGACCTGGAAGGGTCTACCCTTCCCCCATGTTTTAAAAGGTGGACCGTAAATTATCTGGGTGGTCGGCAGGCATCGGTGCAGTTTAGAAACGAAACATCAAAACCAAGGAGAATTAAACAAGGGGTGCCACAGGGTGGTGTCCTATCCCCACTTTTGTTTAATTTCTACATATCTAAGCTACCTTCACCACCGGAAGGAGTCACAATCGTTTCCTACGCCGATGACTGTACAATAATGGCCACAGGCCCAGGCCCAAAGATCGATGCGCTATGCAATAAAATAAACGGCTACCTCCCTGATCTCTTGAGTTTTTTCGCCTCGCGAAACCTGGCATTATCACCGACTAAATTTTCCGCGACCTTATTTACAACATGGACGCCCCAAATGTCGACCATTTTGAACATCCACGTCGATGGCACTACGCTACCGACTGTCCTACACCCCAAAATCTTGGGTGTGACGTTTGATCAGGATCTACATTTTGGTGAGCACGCAGCAGCAATTGTTCCGAGAATTCGGAGCCGTAACAAAATCCTCAAATCCCTCGCTGGCAGTACTTGGGGAAAAGATAAAGAAACGCTCATGACTACATACAAAGCAATTAGCCAGCCGATTACGTGCCATATGGTCGCCAAGCCTAAAAATTACCCACTGGAAGAAGCTACAGGCGTGCCAAAATACTGCTCTCAGAATTGCCACGGGCTGTCTTATGTCCCCAGAACACCATCTGCATAATGAGGCGAGAATACTCCCCATCAGGGAGAGAAATGAGATGCTGACCAAACAGTTCCTGTTGAATACCCAGAAACCTGAGCATCCCAACAGACATGTGATTGATGAACCAGCACCGCCTAGGGACTTAAGCAGTCATCTCCGTAAGCATTTTGAGGAAATACGGCACCTGAGAACCCAGCCGTATGAAGCGGAAAACACAAGCAGGTCCTTGGTGAACTCCATAAACAGGCGTCGGACCTTTATGCCCGGAATTGCCCGGTGAATCCAGTACTTAAAGAAAAGTATCCAAAATTCGCGGAAGAGGAACGCATACTCCCCAGGGAAACGCGTGTCACTCTTGCTCAACTTCGTTCTGGATACTGTAACAGGTTAAACTCTTACCTATCCAGAATCAACCCCGACATACAAAATGTATGCCCCGCTTGCAACGTGCCCCCACATGACACCAACCATCTCTTTAATTGTAATGTGGAACCAACGCCTCTACCCCCTTTTCTTTATGGTCCACCCCTGTTGAAACGGCAAGTTTCCTTGGACTCCCGTTAGAGGATATTGATGACAATTTGTGATCGGTCGCGGCTGTTAGGTGGGGCGATACGACTCTCCTATGTTAGCTGGTTTACCAGGCTTTAGTAGCGGGACCACCTTGGCCATTCTCCATTTCTCGGGTATGACAAAGGTGGAAAGAGACAGGTTGAAGACCTGCGCTAAATATTTGAAACCCTCTTCCCCTAGGCTTTTAAGCATCGGCATGGCTATGCCGTCTGGGCCCACTGCTTTGGATGGTTTAGCGCGAGCAATGGCGTCCTCAACCTCTTTAGCGGTGATGGTGATTGGTGACGCGCTGAATTTGTGTTTATGTGCGTGTCTGTTGGCCCTCCGTCTAACTTTGTCGACCGTAGAATGCATTATATATTGTCGGCAGAAAGCGCTCGCGCATTTTTTCGCATCCGACAGCACTTTGTCGCCAAAGGCGATGGAAACTTTGTCTTTGTGCTTAGTCGGATTCGATAGGGACTTTACGGTGGACCAAAGTTTACCCACACCGGTAGAGAGGTTACAACCTCTTAGGTGCACCTCCCATTTCGCCCGCTTGTGTTCATCCACAAGCAATCTGATGCGTTGGTTTATATCCCTTATTTGGGGGTCGCCTGGATCAAGCTGCCTAATAAGGTCACGTTCTCTCGCTAAGTTTGCGGCCTCCGCCGGGAAGTGGGGCCGGATTTCGGGAATTCTCCCGGCGGGAATGAAACGTGCCGAGGCGGATTCAATGACCTTGCGGAAGGCACGCTCCCCTTGGCGGGCATCAGTCGGGATAGGGAGGGCAGCAAAGAGGTTGTCTGTAAAGGATTTATATTCTCCCCACTTTCCTTTTTTAAAGTTTATGAAAGTGCGTTTTTCGGTGATGATGAAGTCAGCGGTACGCTCGAGCGAAACAAGTATAGGCAGGTGGTCGGATGCCAATGATACCATCGGCTGCCAGTTGACGCAGTTTACGAGTTCTGCGCTCACGATTGAGATATCTGGCGAACTGTGACAGCTTCCTACCATACGTGTGGGGGCGTCTCCGTTTATTGTGCAGAACGTCGTTTCTTCTATTTGATCCGCCAACATCTCGCCCCTACTGTCCGCCCGCAAATTTGAATGCCATAGATCATGATGGGCATTGAAGTCGCCTAAAATAATGCGATTGTTTCCAGTGAGTAAGGCTCTAATATTAGGGCGGTATCCACCGGGGCAACAGGTGGCAGGGGGGATGTAGATGTTGATGATTTCTAGGTTTGCATCGCCCGACCGGACAGATAGGCCTTGACGTTCTAAGACGTTGTCCCTGCGGTCGATGCCAGGATCAAATATGTGATATTGCACAGAGTGGTGTATTATAAACGCGAGGCCGCCTCCATTTCCGCTCTCGCGATCTTTTCTGTGGACATTATACCCAGAGCAGGTCTGCAATGCAGATCGTGCTGTGAGTTTAGTCTCTTGAATCGCAGCAATGCGGATGTTGTGCCGCTTCATGAAATTGACTATCTCCGTAATCTTCCCAGTTAGTCCATTACAGTTTAACTGCAGAATTCTGAAGTGCATGAGGGGAGACGTCGCCACTCTGGGGGTAAGTGACGGGTGACTACGCCTGGGTTGAGGAAGGCCAGGACGCAATTGCTGTTGTGGCCCTGGGACTGGGCGTCCTTGGGCAAGCATTGGGGTACCCGGATGATTTGGGTTTGCGACCTGGCAACATGGCGCGATGAAACCCGTCGAGGGGTTGCCGTCGCGGAGACCAGAACATCTAGGAAAGTGGCACCACCCGAGGCAGGAGCTGCATTGGGCGGATGTCGCAAACATATATATTCTGTGCTGGCAAACGGTGCAAACGGAGGTAGGGACTAAGAGTCTGTTTCCCTGACCTACACGATTGCTGCCGAAAAAGAGGGGGGGAGAAGACGGGGGCAGGGGCTGTTGCTCAGCATTGCTTCCGACTCTACTACGAAGATTGTAGTTATGAGTGGTAGCAGCTGTTTGAGTTGTTGGCGCCGTAAGGCGCGAGCAGCAGCGGGTACTTGTTGTGGCTTGCTGAGCAGCGGGGGTGCTGGAAGGTAATGGGGGGGCGCTTAGACGTAGACTACGGGGCGCCCTTGGGCGTGAACAGCAAGGAGCCACAAAAGATTTATAAAAGTTACGTGGACGTCGGGTTTTGGGATCAAGCCCAGAACAACCTGTCCGATGCAACCATCCCTTACACGAGACACACTGAACAGAGTATGACCGTCCTAAAAAGATTCTTTTCCGGCAGATGCAGCAAAACCATTTCTCAGGACCGAGGTCAGGAGACGGACCCGGATTGGATTCGATACCTTCCCGGAGCAAGAGAATATGGAGCAGTCCTGCTGCAAGGAGCTGCTGGGAGGATGACAATTTGTGGGAGGGACGAAACAAATTAAATGGGGTTACACTGAAATGACAGTCCTTGGTCGGGAAAAATCCCGAGTCGCTCCGGTACATAGAACCGACTGCCTTGGGAAGCGTAATAATATGCTTTAGCACGATTTATGTGCATACATATAGATTGAGAATACAGTAAAACATGCAATTTTATTGAAAAATAATGGATAATGACTCATACATTGGTTAATGGTTCATATCTTTATGGCAGATTGACCCCTAGACAGCAAAAAAAAAAAATACACGAAAAATCCTGTTGTTCTAGCATGGCCATATTATCATAATATATATATTGTAACGAATTTGCTGCAAATCCTCTTATTTGCAATCCTCTGCTAAGTTCGAATCACTAAACTGTTGAATAAATAACTCCAATATTGAATAATGGAAAAATGGCCTTTATTAAAGTACTTCACAATAACACTTATACTTTGCTTCTCGCTGGCTTAATAACCAAACTGATTGATAACTCAAATGAAACTCTACTATTGGCCGCCAGATCGCGTGCTTAATCAATAACTGATTGATAGCTCAACTCAAACTGAACTGAATTACTTCTTACTCGCCTGCCCCGCCTTTATAGTTTACGCTGCATACTTCTAGGCTCTTCGATTTCCAGAAGTTACTAGTTAGTTCGGCTACAAAATCGCCAGCCACAACTACGTGCACAAATTATTGCTCTCTCTTGTGACAACTCAGATAAGATATATGCATGTATTTGTGCATTGCCGCTCCGATGTTCGTATACGTACATATGTGTAGACGCAATTATTTATTCGTTTATGTAGATACATAATGATTGAATTATTGATGTGCATTCACGTCGCTGGTTACCATCGGCTTAGAGCTGCTAACATTCGTTACACTGCCCTCCACCTAAGTCTGATCGTCCCGATCAGATAAATCTCTCAATCTAAACGCTGCTAGCATCGCCAAATGTACAACTCTTCTATTTCGTGATTTCCCAATTGCTTGTATGCGGTAGATGATATCACTTATCTTCTTCACAACCTTGTACGGGCCTTCCCAACTGCACCGAAATTTGGATGGAACCCCTTTCCGCCGGTGAGAGTTGTATAACAGTACCAAATTTCCCTCCCGGAAACTGAACTGAATTACTTCTTACTCGCCTGCCCCGCTTTTATAGTTTACGCTGCATACTTCTAGGCTCTTCTATTTCCAGAAGTTACTAGTTAGTTCGGCTACAAAATCGCCAGCCACAACTACGTGCACAAATTATTGCTCTCTCTTGTGACAACTCAGATAAGATATATGCATGTATTTGTGCATTGCCGCTCCGATGTTCGTATACGTACATATGTGTAGACGCAATTATTTATTCGTTTATGTAGATACATAATGATTGAATTATTGATGTGCATTCACGTCGCTGGTTACCATCGGCTTAGAGACGATAGCATCGCTCAGTGCTGCTAACATTCGTTACAATATAATTTACGGTCTTTAAGACCTAGTTCAAGGTAAAATATATATATAGATATATATATATATATATAAATAAATTTTTTACATTACATCCTTAATGTACAATTTTTTTTTTGCAATTTTGTTTTCTAAATAACATGTGTTCTCCAAATCTAAGGTTTTTGTCGATCAAGACTCCTAGGTACTTGATCTTGTCTACTTGCTGAATTTCAACCTTTCTTATCTTCAGGATAATATTGCTTAGGTTATTGGCACCAGCTGGTCTCTGTAATTTAGTCATAAGTGTCCGTACTAAACATTTGTTACTAGACTAAATATAAATATAATGCTTTGATTTTTGCAAAATATCATACATTTGGTTTTATCCACATTCACTTTTAACTTTTTATGGCATAGCCATTTGTAAAGGGAGTCTAAGTCTTCTTGCATTTTCGATACTGCAAAGCCCGCATTTCTATCAGTGATGGTTATCAATGCATCATCCGCAAATTGTCGAATATTGCAATTTTTCAAGCATTCTTTAATATCGTTAATATATATTGTAAACAATAGCGGTGCTAATACTTACATCAGCAACCGGTGAAACTGCACTTCCAATTATCGTCTTCTGCTTTCTATTACTCAAAAAGCTTCTGAACCATTCCAAGGCTTTTCCTCTTCTCCCATTATTAAACATAACAGCAGTTCCCCTCTATCCACAGTTTCAAAAGCACGAATTAAGTCTAAAAAGACTGAGATCACAATTTTCTTGTCAGTTATATCCTCTTTCCATTCCGCAATAACCATATTCAGTGCTGTTTCACAAGAATGGCTCTTCCTAAACCCAGATTGTTCAGGTATAATAATTTGGTAATTATCTAGATATGCCACTAATTGATTTTTAGCCACCGTTTCCATAATTTTTTCATCTGCGGGTAGCGTATTAATTGGGCGCAGTTCCTCCGGCCTTATTGTATTTTTGACTTTCCACAGGTACTATAGTTGATACTTTCCAGCAATTTGGAACAATGCTACTGTTTATTGATTCGTTTATTATATCTTTGTAGAAGTGAGCAATGTAAATCATGGCATCTTTAAATACCCCGTCCGACAAAAGCTTCTTTCCACCATATTTGTTTCTAAAAGATTTAGTAATGTTCATTATATTATCTAACTCTACGTCGGTGAATTGAAAAGTTTCAATTGCATTATTTATACTTTATTCTGCCGCATTCGGAATTATTTCAATGCTATCATTAATTTCAGCTTTGCTCTGTACAAAAAATGTATTTAGGGAATTTAGGGTATTCCTTCTCAAGGCATTCACCGTTAATTACTATTTTGCTAACGACCTTTTTTTTTTTTTGGTTTAAAACTTGTTGGCCAGAGAATGTATCTCCACACGCCAGGTATTTCTCTTGTTTGGTAGTTCTGCGATTTGATTTTCTACACGAAGGTGCAGAATTTCGCCATGAATTTACTAATTTATCATTCCAATTGTAATTAAAATTCTTGTGTATTTGCTTCTGATTACGATTTGATAGCTACACGAGCGTGCAGATCATTGTTTACTATAGTGCATATAGTATATGCATATCCAAATGTGATAGATTTTGTGCTTGACAGCGTGTTTTGTAGTTCCAAAAGTCAGGAATAGTGATGCCATACTGTGGTTCAGTAATTTCTATTATTCCTAGTGCGTTATTTATTTTTGTTTTTATTGATCAAATATGTTATTATTAGGATTAGTAGGATACAGGGAGGATATGTGATCGGTACTAGTACCTTTGGTTTATATTTATATGCGAAACATCTTTGATGATGTGCTTTAAGTATTTCTTTTACCATGTCATTTTTGCTTTGGTACAGAATTCTGTAGGTTTTGTGATTCTGCTTGAGTCAAAGCCTTGAAAAATCTGCACAACGGTGGTGTAGTTATTTGAAAATGTAAAGGCCTATTCGGACGTATCAAGGAGTCTATGCTCTAGTGTTTTGTGGGTGTACTTATTTTTATTTCCCCACATTCATATAGATTTTGTTTGATGTAGGTAAGCACCATGTTAGGTGCAACCATGTTTTGTTGGGTTAACATGGAAGTGGTTTGTTTTTCTATAGCTAAATTTTGTACTGCATCGTACAAATGTGTATTAATTGGTTTTTTATGATTCTGAGGGGTTCTTTTTTGGAGAGTTTGACTAAAGTTATAATATCACAGTTTAGTGCATTTCTTGGAAGAATATCGACTATCAGCAGTGTCTCCTTTATGACTGGGAGTCCCGCTTATGTATGTTTGTCAAAGTTGCTGTCCCCTATTGGTTCGTGGGATTCAGAGAATATATTGATTTTGTGTTTGATCTTTGGGGTGGATTTGGAATGCACCTAGGTTGTCTGTAAATTTGCAACCTAGTTCTTTTTGTAAACTTTGCAGAACATCTTTGGTGAGGTTTAGTATGAGGGGACGTCCGTCTCTGCTTGTATGGCTAAGATATCCTCATTTAATGCATTTGCGTAGAATTTTTCTTTTATTTTAGCCATTTTTTCCAGAGCATCCCCTAGATGCTCTCTCACTCCCTCCTTTTGTAGACTATTGAGAAGATCCTTAAACAGCTTTTCTATTTCTGTAACTCGTCCCTTCAGGTATTCTGTTGTGTTGTATACTGGTTCTGTTTTGTTTTTTTCCATAGGTTTTGTGGACGGTCTGTTGAGCTTTGATTCATTGCTTGCTTTTTGAGCTATTGTGTTGTTCCTAACTTTTGTGAGCTTTCTGTTTACTGTGAGGTCCCTATCCATTGTATTTTGTGATTTATCTGGCAGATAGGGAAACTGTGTATCGTCGACTGCCAGTAGTGAAAACTGGTTGGATCTGTCCGAGAAGTATGTGTCCAGAGTTTCGCGTCTCGAGATTTTTTTTAATGTTTTTTACGAAATTTATTGTCTGCTCCATTTCCCATGCCGAACATTTCAGTTTGTCCGTTGAAATATGTTCGGTACTTGTTCAAAGAATGCATTTTAGATCGCAGTTGTCGTTGCTGCATTGGGGGAGGCCACACTTGATGCAGCGTTTCTTTGATTTACATGAGTTTTGAACATGGCCAAGTCTATCGCAGTTTAGACATTGACGTAAGGGGGGAACAAAGAAGGCAACTGGAATTATGGCATAATCCAGTGTAATGATGCTCGGTATGTCGTTTCCAATAAAGCCTAATTTAACTGTTGTTGTCAGTAGAAGTGTATTTTGAGTGTGGTTTTTGCGCATAAAACGCTGAACTGAGTTAATTGGTATATGGGATTGTATATGTAGTTTTAATTCTTCCTCATCGTAAGTTATTGGAATACTTCTAATTACTCCATAGGTTTCAAAGGCGGATCTGGGTACAAATGGTTTTAGCCCTATTTCTTTAATTTTTTGATTGAGTAGAAAATTATTTGCTGCGGCGGCATTTTTAAAAATAATTTTGTATAGCGATTTACCTATGGCGTAGATGAGATGGATGTCTTTGATTTTAAAATGTTTTATACAGTTGAATAGATTCAGGCCATTTGTGGTTTTTTTCGTTTGTCATCTCTTTGCACGCTGATGACTCAACAAGTACGAAGTATATGCCGTTGTAATTAGGTGGGTATAGAACAGTGGTCGTATCTGTAATTCCCCTTTGTGCGTGATTGTGATTGTATGTGCTTTCATTTTGTCTTTCTTGTTCGTTGTTCGTATTGTCCATATATGTACCCGTAAGATTTTGTGGTGCGTTTTTTGTACCGTTATTAATGGCGGGAGCCATTGCGTCATTTCTTTTTTCCATGTCTTTTCCCAACCTCATTTTTTTTTCCGCAGGATGCTAAAGAGGATTTTGCTTTCGTAAAATCCTGCATCTTGACTATTTTGATTAGCTTTTGTTCCGTTTCTTTTCTAGCTTTTGCAGATTTTGCATTTAAACATGCAAAGTTGTCAGCACCCTGTGATTCCCTCGATGTGGATGTCGAGGGCGTCGTTTCAGGTTTTGATTTCTTTCCAGTCAACATTATTTAGAAAAGAAATGGAACACGTATGAAGGCTAGGACCTAGGCTACACCACCTTTACTTGCCAAATTTTCCAGTTCTTTGAGAAACAGAATCACTCACCTGGTTAGCTTTTAGAGCCAGAAAGAAGTGCCCTGATGGAACTCGGTTTGTTTCTTGTGTTGGCGTCTAAAGGATAGGAGTCACTTGTGCGCAGACACGTCCACACACTTTGTTTGCAAGATAGGGAGATAAATCTTTAATATTATGTGTATTATTTAATTTATTGCACTTTTTAAAGTTGTTTTACGACATTCATCACCTTTTTGTCAAGATTTTAAAACTTCACCCACGTGCGTGGGTTTTGCGACTCCTTGTAGCGTCAAATTTTGAGCTGGTTATTTGTGTTTGTAGACGCTTTGATTCACTTTTATACTTCGCTTTTATTGTGATTTCAGAGTATTAACAATTGCAATTGTAAAGTCCGCTTTTGAAAAAATTTTTGTGTGATTTTTCACTTTATCATTTTCTTTCGTTGCCGTTGTGATTTAGCGGACTTGAAAAATGTTGCGAACTACACCGGTCAAGAGCTTACGAAAGAGTGCTAACGACCTTTTTGTCATCGGTGAGCTCAGCAAGGTCTTTTAAAGACTTTCACATCCGCTTCATGTCTCCTTCACTATCGAGCACTTTATCTTCCATGTATTTCTTCTTTTTATACATAACAGTTTTTTTATATATTTTTTTAACGCCACTATAATCCTCCCAGTTGCCAGTATTTCTAGCAGTATTATAGGATTCAAGTTTTCTTTTGTGCAGTTCCCTTAGCTCACTTTCATACCAATTATTCCTCAGTTTTATTTCGATCCTCTTCTCATACGTCAGTGCTTGCATAGCTCCAGTTAAAATATTGTTCAGGATCTTAGTTCTATTTTCTATTCCTACACGAGACACAGAGCTAAAGTCGCATGTTCGCAGCAGATTTAAAAGATTTTCTGCACTATAGTACTCCAGTTGGTGACAGTATCAACTTTTCTCACCTTGCAATATTTAGCTGTTGGTACTTTGAAATGAATTGTTTTTATTATTATATATTATTATATTTATTTATTACGGTCTTCAAGACCTAGTTCATGTTAAGTAAACATTTGCTTCATTAAGCATCAAGTGTTTTACAATATAAAAATAATTTTACTTTAAACCTATTAATATTTTCACAATCTTTTATCTCAGTAGGTAGTTCATTGTACATTTTGTACCCTGTGTATTCTAAAGTCTTCTTTGCGAACTCTGTTCTTACTCTAGGCAGTCTTATATTATTGCAGTATCTAGTTCCATAACTATGGATCTCGTGATTATATAATATTTTATTGCTCAGGTAACTCGGTAGCATTCCTAATCTTACATGACGTATAAATTTCAAAGTAAAGTAACTTATTGACTGTTTTATACTAAGCCAGTTTAACCGATTCAGCATTATAGTTTTTGATGTTCTTTATTTATTTATTTATTTATTTATTTATTATTACGGTCTTTAAGACCTAGTTTAGGTTAAAATAGGAGATTAAACATAAATACTCATGTCACATTTAGTGACGTACAATATAAAAACAATTTTTCTTTGAACTTACTAATATTTTCACAGTCTTTCAAATCAGAAGGTAACTCATTATACATTTTATACCCTAAATATTCAAGAGACCTTTTGGCGAACTCAGTTCTTATTCTAGGCAGTCTTATATTATTGCAATTTCTTGTTCCATAATTGTGGATTTCATGATTATAATGTATTTTACTACTCAGGTAATTCGGTAACATTCCTAACCTAAGTTGGTGTATAAATTTCAATGTGAAATAACTAACTGACTGTTTAATACTAAGCCAGCTTAATCTATTGAGCATTACAATTTTTGGCGTTCTTGGAGGACATTTTAAAATAAATCGCATTGCCTTGTTGTGCTGTATTTGAAGTTTCTTAATATATATATCATTACTTAATAGCAGAATAGTAGGACAATAAATAAAGTGTGGTTCAATAATTGTACGATATACCAATATTTTATGACTTTGACTGATATGTTTACATGTTCTATACATGAAGCCTATTTTCTGTGCAATTTTCCTTTCCAGATAAGTTACATGCTCTCCAAAATTTAGATTATCATCAATCAAAACTCCTAAATACTTAATTTTGTCTACTCTTTGGATTTCCATGTTTTTTACCTTCAGCGTAATATTATTTAAACTATTGTTACTTATGATATTAGTGTTTTTACAAAATATCATGAACTTAGTTTTTTCGACATTTAATTTCAGTTTTCTAAGGCATAACCATTTGTATAGCGAATCTAGGTCTTCTTGTACTTTCAGCATGGCACATTCTGCATATTTTTCACTTATGATAAGCAATGCATCATCCGCAAATAGACGTATTTTACAATATTTTAAGCATCTTCTGATATCATTGATATACAATGTAAACAATATTGGCGCCAAGACCGAGCCTTGTGGTAAACCAATGTTAACATCCACCACTGATGAAACCTCCTTTCCAATTATCGTTCTCTGTTTTCTGTCACCCAAATAACTCCGGAACCATTCCAACGCCTTTCCTCTTATACCAATTTTAAACATAACGTCCAATAGCTCAGATCTATCGACAGTTTCAAAAGCCCGTTTTAAATCCAAGAAGACAGACACCGTAAATTTTTTGTCCGCCATGTCTTCATTCCAATCTGCAATTACCATATTCAACGCTGTTTCACAAGAATGGCTCCTCCTGGATCCCGATTGTTCTGGGATAATCACATTGTGCTTCTCTAAGTATGCCACAAGTTGATCCTTCACCACTGTCTCCATAATTTTTTCATCTGTAGGTAACGTGTTAATTGGACGTAGTTCCTCAGGTTTCATTGTATTTTTTACTTTTTCAACAGGTATTATTGTTGAAATTTTCCAGTAACTAGGTACAATACCGCTGTTTAAGGATTCGTTAATTATGTCTTTGTAGAAATTAGCAGTATATGTCATGTCATCTTTAACGACACCCTCCGATAAAAGCTTGTCGCCGCCATATTTGTTTTTAAGTGATTTTGTGATAATAATAATATCGTCGACTACAATGTCAGTAAATTTAAATGTTTCAAATGGATTACTATGATTTGCGCTTATTTCATCCCCATTTACAATTTCTTCGATGCTATCATTAATTTCAACAATACTTTGTATAAAAAAGTTATTTAGGGCATTAGCTATATCATATTCCTTTTCCAGGCATTCACCGTTAATTACAATTTTAGTGATATGTTTTTTAACATCATTAAGCTCGACGAGGTCTTTTAGTCACTTCCACATACGTTTCATATCGCCATTGTTATGATTTACTCTATCTTCCATGTATTTCTTTTATTTTTTATAAATTATGGTTCTTTTATATATTTTCTTAATGACGTTATATTCGTCCCAAAATCCAGTATTTCGAGCAGTTTTATAAGATTCTATTTTTCTTTTATGCAGGTTTGTTATTTCTCGGTCGTACCACTTATTTCTTATCTGTATTTGGGTCCTCTTTATATAAGTCAGTGCTTGCATAGCCACAGTTAAAACTTCGTTTAGGGCTTTAGTTTTAGTTTCTACTCCGGAAATTGACATAAAGCTGAAATCGCATGTTCGTAGCAAAGTTAAAAGATTTTCAGCACTTTAGTACTCCCAACATGTAACAGTAGCATACCTTCACATTTTACAAAGCTTTGTTGTTGGCAATTCGAAGTGGATTGTCTCATGGTCAGAAATGCGATGTTCACCTATATTTACTGCTTTAACTTTATCATTGTTACTGAATAGCAAATCAATTCTTGTAAGACGAGTACTCTGTTATCCTTGTGTCGAAGTTTATCCTTTGTATCATTGCCATTTGTGCAAATAAACTTGTTAGCTGGTTTGAGTATGTTGACGATACATTTACATTGATATTAAAATCACCAATTATTAAATTATTATCCGCCTCCTTGAGATGTTCAGTGATGATTTCATTTAGATAAGTAATAAAGGTGGAGTCACTGCTACTTGGTGAGTGATATAGTACACCGATTTTCCATTTTAACGCGCATTTGTTTATTTTTACAATAATGCACCACACACTCATGTTGATAGCTTTATTACAAACTATGCTACATTGTATATTTTCATTCACATACATGACAACACCGCCAGTATGCCTACTTTGAGAGTCGCAACGAATGCATTTGTATGTCGGAATACTAAGTTCAGAATCCAAGATATGTTCTGTTGTACACGTTTCCGTACATAACACAATACTTGGTCTTCTTATTTCAATAAGAAGTTCCAGCTCGATTTTATTTGCTATGATACTACTAATATTAATATAAATACATTCCAAGTTATATATATTGCTATCTCGATTTAAATAATATTTTGAATTTTGCGCTGCAGTAAGGATTTTCTTTGGTTGCTAATAAACAACTTTCCTTTTCCTTGCATCTCGCTTTTGTTGGTATACGGGACAAGTTCTATCCAGAGTATCATGGTTTTCGTCAAGTCCTAAATTCAGCTCCTTGTTTGCTCGTATGCAGTTAATGCACTTGTTTACTGCATCCTTTATGCATTGTGTATGTTTATGCTCACCCAAGCATTATGTGCATACTTCCTTTTCCTTGCAGTCAGCCGCTTTGTGATTGAAGCCTTTGCATTTAAAACAACACAATACCTGCACTGCATCATATACTCGGCAACGTTCCCAACCTACATTAAGCCTGTTGTTGTTGTTGTAGCGATTAGGTTACTCCCCGAAGGCTTTGGGGAGTGTTATCGATGTGATGGTCCTTTGTCGGATACAGATCCGATACGCTCCGGTAACACAGCACCATTAAGGTGCTGGCCCGACCATCTCGGGAACGATTTATATGGCCACATTAAACCTTCAGGCCATCCCTCCCACCCCACCCCAAGTTCCATGAGGAGCTTGGGGTCGCCAGAGCCTCGTCTGTTAGTGAAACGGGATTCGCCGCTCGAAGGTGAGGTTGACAATGGGGTTGGAGAAGCTATATATTGCGCTACACAACCCCTTGAATTCCCTACATTAAGCCTCTCTCCAGCTAGTACATTTGCGAACGCTTCAACATTCATTTCTATCACAGCATTATAATAGTTTTTCGCGTTCTTTTTCACTTCATATTGCTTAACAATTTTGATGTCCGTTTCACTTAAACAAATGTTTTGTCGTTTAATTCTTTGCACCAGTTCCTCGTCGCTATATTTAAAATTTATACCAGTCACCATGACTGCTGGTTTCACTTTTTTGGGAATCTTAACCTCATAGTATTTCCCAGATTGTTCTCAATGGCATTTTTTATTTTGTCACGCTCATGGTCATTTTCGCATTCAACAATAACAACTCCGCTTTGCCTTGCTACTATATTAGTTATTTGCAGCCCTTTAGGATCAACTTTCGAGTTTAGGTAAGTTTTGGTTATTTCTATATTTTGCTTTTTATTCGGCTTGACAATTAGGGGATGATTCCTTCTAATGTCTGGTAACACTTCTTTTTTTTGTCCATCATTTTATGTTATCGCTGCGTATGACACTTTGGCTTCAACACTATTAACATTTTTCTTTATTTCATTGCACATTTTTTTATTCTCTTTACTTATTTCTTCAATCATTTTCTTATTGTCATCCTTGTTTGTTTTCAACTCATCACAGACCTGCTCGCTGCTTCGCTTGAAGCCTTCAGCAATTTCCCGTATTTTGTTCACTTCTACAACACTCTTTTCGCATGATTCTTGCGCTTTTTGCATTGCCTTAATTCTGTCGCTAAATGCAACTTCCACTGCTTTTAAAACTTGCTTTATTTCTCTTTCATGTTTCTTGACAGCATTATCAAATTCATTCCTGTACTCAGATAGTTGTTTGCCATTTTTGCTCACTACCATCTGCATATCTTTTAGAATGTCATCTACGTTATGCACATACTGCACACAATCATTACACATAAATCTAAGCATTTCACATTCGTCTAATTTATTAACACTGTATTGGTCTATGCCAGAATATTTTGGTGCTAAATGATAATATTTCCCACACACCCCTTCGCAACGAATTTTTGACACTTCTCCACGTATTGTACTTTTGCACTTGTCGCATTTACTCTCCATTTTTTATATAGAATGAATATATGTATATATATGTATCAAACTTTGTAAGTGTATGCGTTTTGCTTTCTTTATTTAGAGTCACTTTCTCGCAAATACATTAAATTTAAAAAATCAAACTTTATTTGGTATAATATTCTTCCGCTTTTTGAGTCTCTGTCTCACACATTATTTATTCTTAAAAAGTATTTGAATATAGTTTTACCATTTTAAAATGTAAAATTCAAGGAGCAGAAATAAACACAACCGTACCGTTTTGCAATAGCGAACTTCTTGGGGGACATTTTAATATAAATCGCATTGCCTTGTTTTGTTGTATTTGTAGTCTTTTAATTTGCATATCACTCGCTATCAGCAGAATTGTAGGACAGTATATAAAGTGCGGCTCAATAATTGAACGATACACCATTATTTTATGACGCTGACTAATATGTTTACATGTTCTGTACATGAATTTTATTTTCTGCGCAATTTTTCTTTCAAGATAATTTATATGTTCTCCAAAATTCAGGTTTTCATCAATTAAAACTCCTAAGTACTTCATTTCATTTACTCTTTGAATTAAGTTGTTTTTTATCTTCAGGGTTATATTGTTTAAATCGTTATTACGTATGATGTTCTGGTTTTTGCAAAATACCATGAACTTAGTCTTATCTATATTTAACTTAAATTTTTTAAGGCACAACCAGTTGTATAGAGAGTCAATATCTTCTTGTGCTTTCTGCATTGCACAGTTGACATATTTCTCACTAATGGTGAGCAGTGCATCATCCGCAAATAGACGTATATTGCAATATTTTAAGCATTTTTTTATATGATTTATGTACAATGTAAATAGTATCGGTGCAAGTGCTGAACCTTGTGGCAATCCGATATCTACATCCACAATCGATGAGACTGCGTTTCCAATTACCGTCCTTTGCTTTCTGTCACTGAGATAACTTCGGAACCATTCCAAAGTCTTACCTCTGACACCAGTTTTGAACAAAACATTCAACAATTCCCGTCTATCAACTGTTTCAAAGGCCCGTTTCAAGTCTAAGAAGACAGACACCACAACTTTTTTATCTGATATATCTTCTTTCCATTCTGCAATAACCATGTTAAGTGCTGTTTCACAAGAATGGCTCTTCCTGAATCCAGACTGTTCTGGTATAATAACTTTGTGCTTTTCTAGGTATGCCACCAATTGATTATTCACCACCATTTCCATAATTTTCTCATCTGAGGGTAACGTATTGATTGGCCGTAGCTCCTCCGGTTTCACTATATTTTTTACTTTTTCCACAGGTACTATTGTTGAAACTTTCCAGCATTTTGGAACAATGCCATTATTTAGGGACTCATTTATTATGTCTTTGTAAAAGTTACCAATGTACATCATGGAATCCTTGAAAACACCCTCAGATAAAAGCTTTTCTTCACCATATTTTTTTTTAAAGCTTTTGTGATATTCATTATATCATCTAACTCAATGTCTGTGAAAAGAAATGGTTCTATTGCGAACGAGCGATCAACGTTTATTTCGGATGCAGTAGGCATTTCTTCGACACTTTCACTAATTTCGACTATGCTCTGTACAAAAAAATTGTTTAGGGCATTAGGTATATGACACTCATTATCGAGGCATTCGCCATGTATTACTATCTTAGTGATATGTTTTTTGTTATCTGTAAGCTCTGCGAGGTCTTTCAGACACTTCCACATCCGCTTCATGTTTCCGTTATTGCTGTGAACTCTGCCTTCCATATACATCTTCTTCTTATATATAATAGTACTTTTGTATATTTTCTTTAATACATTCTATTCATCCCAGTATCCTGTTTCTGTGGCAATATTATATAGCTCAAGTTTTCTTTTATGGAGAGCTGTAAGCTCACGGTCATACCACTTATTTCTCAGCTGTATTTTTGTTCTCTTCACATACGTCAGTGCTTGAATTACTTCAGTAAGAATATTGTTCAGGGATGTAGTTTTATTTTCTACTCCCGCATTACGCATAAAGCTAAAATCGCATGTTCTTAGCTTATTTAAAAGGTTTTCGGAACTATAGTATTCCCATGAGGTAAAAGTAGAGTAGCTTCTCATTTTGCAAAAGTTTGTTGTTGGCACTTTGAAATTAATTGTTTCATGATCCGAAATTCTATATTCAACTATATTTTCCGACCTAACTTGATCATTATTACTAAATTGCAAGTCAATTTTGGTAGACCAGTTCTCTGTTGTTCTCGTATTGAAATTAATTCTTTGAATCATTGCCCTTTGTGCCAATAAACTTAATAGGTGTTTCGAGTATGTTGACGATACATTCATACTGATGTTAAAATCTCCAATTATGATATTATTGTCTGATTCCTTGAGGTTTTCAGTAAGGATTTCATCTAAAAACGTAATAAAGTCGGCGTCACTGCTACTCGGTGAGTGATAAAGTACACAAATTTGCCATTTTAACGCACATTTTTTGATTTTTATAATAATGCACCATATATTCATGTTAATGGCTATATTGCAGACTATACTAAACTCTAAATTTTCATGAACATACATCAAAACACCACCCGTATGTCTACTATGGGAATCGCAACGAATACATTTGTATGTCGGAATGTTTAATTCGGTATCCATTATATGATCAGTTGTGCATGTTTCTGCGCATAGTACAATGTTTGGTTTTCTTATTTCGACAAGCCTCTCCAGTTCGCTTTTGTTTGCTGTTATACTACAAATATTGCGATATATACATTCTAAGCTATGCACCCCACTACTTCGATTTTTGTACTTTTTATGCTTTGATTGCTAATAAACAATCTTTTTTTCCTTGCGGATAATTTTTGCTGATATACAGGACATGCTCTATCCATAGTATCATGGTTATCATCAAGCCCAAGATTCAGTTCCTTATTTGCCCTCCTACAGTTGATACATTTCCTGACTGGTTCGTTATCGCATTGCGTATGTTTGTGTTCACCCAGACATTTTGTGCACACTTCTCTTTCTTTACAGTCTCTGGCCTTATGATGAAAGCCTTTGCATTTAAAACAACAAAGTACTTGGACTGCATCATACACTCTGCACCGTTCCCAGCCTACATTTAACCTTTCTCCAGCTGGTATATTCGTGAAAGCTTCTACGTCCACTTCCAGTACTGCGTTGTAATACACATTCGAGCCCTTTTTCTTTTCATACTGTTTTATAATTTTAATGTCCGTTTCAGAAAGACACGCATTTTGTCGTTTAATTCTCTGCGCCAGTTCTTCACTATCATATTTAAAATTTATACCCGATACAACAACTGTCGGTTTCACTTTCTTAGGGATCCTGACCTCATAGGTATTTCCAAGATTAGTCTCGATGGCATTTTTAATTTTATCTCGTTCTTGATCATTTTTACTTTCAACTATCACTACCCCGCTTTGCCTAGTTACTATATTCGTTATTTGCAGCTCTTTAGGGTCTACATTTGAATTAAGGTCATTTTTTGTCCTTTGCGCATCTTGTTTTTTGCTCGGTTTTACTATTAGTGGATGATTTTTTTTTTATCTCTGGCAACGCTTCTTTTTTTTTGTTTACTACTTTTTGTTATATTCGCATATGATATTTTTGCTTCAACATTATTGACATTCTGCTTCAGTTCATTGCCATTTTTTTGTTTTCGCTGCTTATTGCTTCAATCATTTTCTTATTGTCATCTTTGTTAGTTTTTAATTCGACACATACCTGTTCACTGCTTCGCTTAAAGCCTTCTGCTATTTCCCGTATTTTATTAACCTATTTTACACTTTTTTCACACGATTCTTGCACTTTTTGCATAGCTCTAATTCTTTCACTGAAATCTGTTTCCACCGCTTGTAGAAGATGCTTTATTTCTTTTTCGTTCTTTCTAAGTGCATTATCAAATTCACTTCTATATTCTTGTAGTTGTCCATTTTGCTTCACTACCATTTGCATGTCTTTTAATATGTCATCTACATTATGTACATACTGTACACAGTCAGTACACATAAATCTTAGCATTTCACATTCTTGCAGTTTATTAATGCTGTATTGGTCCAACCCAGAACATTTGGTCAGATGGTAATATTTACCACACACCCCTTCACATCGTATATTGGCTACTTCTCCACGTATCGAACTTTTACACTTGTCGCACTTTTTTTCCATTTTGGTTTAAGTAACTTGCATACATATATGTGCATACATATGTATATATGCATGTAGCCACTAATGCAGGTGCAAATGTATACGTATGACTTATTTATTTTAAAAATTGATTAATTTAGACTTTATTTTATTTAGTGTCACAAATAACTTCCAAATTAGTTTCCTGAGTCTCTATCTCTCACATTAGATTATGTTATCTAATATTTTTATGAGGTTTTACAATTTTTCAATATAAAATTCAAGTAGCAAAATTAAACAAGACCGTTTTTCGCGCCACTTTATTTATTTCATGATCGGAAATTCTATATTCACTTACATGTTCAGTTTTAACTTTCTCATTATTGCTCAACAATAAGTATATTTTCGTAGAAGAGTGCTCAGTTATTGTGTTGAAATTTATCCTTTATACCATAGCCATTTGTGCAAATAAACTTATAAGCTGATGATATATTCATATTAATATTAAAATCTCCAACTATTATAATGTTGGCAGATTCCCTGAGGTGTTCATTGATGACATTGTTTAAGTATGTCATGAAGTCAACATCACTGCTATTTGATGAGTGATAGAGTACACCAATTTGCCATTTTAACGCACATTTTTAAATTTTTACGATAATGTACCACACATTCCTGTCAATAGCTTTATTACACATATAGAATGTTATGTTTATTATTCTATATTTATTAACTCAAATAAAACTTAAACTAAAACTAAAACTAAGAAGAACAAAGTCATGTCTTAACTTCAGAAGGAAAAATCCAGAATTATAATGATGCGTTGAAATTCAAAGTAAAACTAGACGTTGGCTGTAGTTGCAAAAACTCACCTGTTCTATGATGTTGCCACATATTGCTGCAGGGTTGATTTGGGTAGTCACTACACCACACTCTTTCCAGAAAATTCGCCGATCCTTGGGAACAAATTCCGCAGGTTAACCATGCTGTGACGTTTGTATTGTATTGGTCGAACGGTCTCGAAATGCCGTCGTAGTTCTCGTAAAAAATTATGTTGGTTGTTTGAAAATAATTCCTTGGTTTGTGTTTGCAATTGCGTGTGCGTTGTCGATTCCTTGCTTTGTTTTTGAAAATCCACCAACACGTCGTAGTGTCTTAGGAAATCCGCACCTATTATAGGATGCGCAACGTCGGCGATTAAGAAACATCACTTAAATGGCCGTCGTAGGCCGAGCTAATGTTATCTGTAGTTTGCCGAATGTATTAATTGCAGTATTGTTTGCAGCAACCAGTTTCATTGCGTTTGGTTGCGTACTCTCACCGTGACGTTTGGGCACCACCGAAACTTCGGCGCCCGTGTCGATTAGGAATTTCATTGAAGACGTTCTGTCTCGAATGTATTAATTGTAGTATTGTTTGCAGCAACCAGTTTCATTGCATTTGGTTGCATACTCTCAACGTGGCGTTTGGGTACAACCGAAACTTCGGCGCCCGTGTCGATGAGAAATTTCATTGAAGACGTTCTGTCTCAAATGTAAAGGCGGCTCCTCCAACATAGCCGCTTTGTACGGAGGGCTGACTAGTTTTCCGAAAGCTTTTGTGTACTTCGTGATTGGTTCTTGCTGGCCGGTCCTTCCTTACATAATATGCGCTTGGATCTCGGCTATCCCAAAGGCAAAGAAAACAACAATGTTTTGTGTAACCACCTTGTAGTCCAGTTAGTAAAGCTACCACTTTCAAGTCGCAACATATTTTCCCATCGTGTTTTTCATAATGAATATATTTTAAAAGTTTGGACATGGTTTCATAAGTCTCCTTCATATTTACGACGTGTGCGATGGGTATTGAAGATGATGATCTCATTGCCATTGTGTAATAAAACTGCTTTAAGGCTTTCTTTGTTACTATCAATAAATAATCTCCATTCACTTGCGTCATATGTTTGGCCAAGCTTTCCAAAAAATCCAGTTATATCATAGCAAATCATATATTGTCTTTATTTCTATAAAAACAAGCATATGGCTTATGTCGCTCACGATAGGTAGTTATCGTAACCTGTTTTTCTAATAAATTTCTTTCTTTTAGACGGGATGCAAGTAGCTCTAACTTATCTTTTGGAAGCTCTAGGTCTCTACTGTTATTATTTTTCTACTGTTATTATTCATTTTTTTTAATTCACTAACCAATTAATAGTTTTTGCTGTTGGTGACAACTTGACTTTTCGCGATCAGGAATGCTAGTTAAATAACATTTAATGAACTAAATGAATTACTTTAAATAGTCGCAGGGCACTTCGATTTTCAAAAGTAGGTATCTTTTTATACTCCGTTGAGCAGAGCTCACAGAGTATATTAACTTTGATTGGATAACGGTTGGTTGTACAGGTATAAAGGAATCGAGGTAGATATAGACTTCCATATATCAAAATCATCAGTATCGAAAAAAAATTTGATTGAGCCATGTCCGTCCGTCTGTCCGTTAACACGATAACTTGACTAAATTTTGAGGTATCTTGATGAAATTTGGTATGTAGGTTCCTGGGCACTCATCTCAGATCGCTATTTAAAATGAACGATATCGGACTATAACCACGCCCATTTTTTCGATATCGAAAAACCGAAAAGATGCGATAATTCATTGCCAAAAACGGATAAAGCGATGAAACTTGGTAGGTGGGTTGACCTTATGACGCAGAATAGAAAATTAGTAAGATTTTGGACAATGGGCGTGGTACCGCCCACTTTTAAAAGAAGGTAATTTAAAAGTTTTGCAAGCTGTAATTTGGCAGTTGTTGAAGATATCATGATGAAATTTGGCAGGAACGTTACTACTATTACTATATATGTGCTAAATAAAAATTAGCAAAATCTGATGAAGAGCACGCCCACTTTTTAAAAGAAAAATTTTTTAAAGTCAAATTTTAACAAAAAATTTAATATCTTTACTGTATATAAGTAAATTAAGTCAACATTCAACTCCAGTAATGATATGATGCAACAAAATACAAATATAAAAGAAAATTGCAAAATGGGCGTGGCTCCGCCCATTTTCATTTAGTTTGTCTAGAATACTTTTAATGTCATAAGTTGAACAAAAATTTACCAATCCTTCTTAAATTTGGTAGGGACATAGATTCTATGACGGTAACTCTTTTCTGTGAAAATGGGCGAAATCGGTTGAAGCCACGCCCAGTTTTTATACACAGTCCACCGTCTGTCCTTCCGCTCGGCCGTTAACACGATAACTTGAGCAAAAACCGATATATCTTTACTAAACTTAGTCCACGTACTTATCTAAACTCACTTTATCTTGGTATAAAAAATGGCCGAAATCCGACTATAACTACGCCCACTTTTTCGATATCGAAAATTACGAAAAATGAAAAAAATGCCATAATTCTATACCAAATACGAAAAAAGGGATGGAACATTGTAATTTGATTGGTTTATTGACGCAAAATATAACTCTAGAAAAAACTTTGTAAAGAAAATGGGAGTGACACCTACCATATTACGTAGAAGAAAATGAAAAAGTTCTACAGGGCGAAATCAACAGCCCTTGGAATCTTGGCAGGAATACTGTTCGTGGTATTGCATATAAAAATAAATTAGCAGTACCCGACAGATGATTTTCTGGATCACCCTGGTCCACATTTTGGTCGATATCGCGAACACGCCTTCACATATACATCTAAGGGCCACTCGCTTTTAAAACCCTCATTAATACCTTTAATTTGATACCCATATCGTACAAACACATTCTAGAGTCACCCCTGGCCCACCTTTATGGCGATATCTCGAAAAGGCGTCCACCTATAGAAATAAGGATCACTCCCTTTTAAAATACTCATTACCACCTTTCATTTGATACCCATATCGTACAAATACATTCTAGAGTCACCCCTGGTCCACCTTAATGGCAATATTTCGAAAAGGCGTCCACCTATAGACCTAAGGCCCACTCTCTCTTAAAATGCTCAGTAACACCTTTCGTTTGATACCCTTATCGCACAAACATTCTAGAGTCACCCTTGGCCCACCTTAATGGCGATATTTCTAAAAGGCGTCCACCTATACAGCGAAGACCCCCTCGCTTTTAAATTATTCATTCACACCTTTCATTTGATTCCCATATCATACAAACACATTCTAGAGTCACCCCTGGTTTTCAAAAAAACTTCATATGCTATGGGAAATGGTCTGTGCAGGCTTGGATGTTCAGTAGGTAGGTGAACATAATGCGTCCTAAAGATGGCAATTTCGATAGTTGCACAGATTTTCGAATTTACAAAAAACTTTTTCTATTAATTATAAACAAATAGAGTAATATTTGTTATCAAAAATAGTCCTATGCACTGCGGCTGATCAATACGAATCGATTCATATAACTTTTATATGATTTTACGTATGCTAAGTATGCGAAACAGCCTGTCAATAGATTGTATGGAAATTTTGTTAGCGTATTAATATATAGATATACTGCCTATGCAATATTTCGACCTAAAATCGAAAACGTTTTTGGGTCGTTTTTTTTCGTTTAATATACAATGTAAAATTTTCCGATTCAATCAAGTTGCATTTAAATAATAATAAACTAAGTTGAAATAAAAGATAATATAATAAAATAAAATAAGAAATATCAAAATAAATTAGCATAAAAGACAATATACAAATTTTAATGTAATATCTTTGTAGCAAATTTAATATACAACGTGATAAAAGATAATATAATAAAATAAAATAAGAAATATCAAAATAAATTAGCATAAAAGACAATATACAAATTTTAATGTAATATCTTTGTAGCAAATTTATTTATTTTTTGTTCACTATAAGAAGTGCTATATCTAAAAGGAGCATAAAATCTGGAAATGCAAAAAACATTTGGGTCAAATTTGCAATTAATTGTTATAAATAAATAAATTTAGTGAGTTTGAACAAAAGTTGACTCATTATTTCTGATTTATTTTTTTTTTAAAGCACCTAAAATGAAAAACAGAGAATCTGTTAAATAAAGACCTATGCTTTTACGTGTAAGTAAAATTTGTCCAAAAAAATAGGCCGGTATAGTTATTACTTCTCTTTAAAGTTTTTTTGTGTGCTAGCAATTATTTTAGAACAATTGTTTAAAGATTTTGGTACAAACCAATATAGGTAATTGGAAACAATGGTATACAATATTTTATTTCAACAGAAAATGAGCGAAGCAGTAGTTCTCTCACCGTTTGGCGTGTACAAATATATACACGAGAATTTTGAAACTGGAATCACTGAAATTTCTGCCCCACTATCAAAAAAAAAATTAATTTGTTTTCTTTTTCAAATATATATAAAGCGACGAGTTGATACTTCTGGGATTCTCTTATTCGTCGCTGCAACAAGAGAACATTTTGGTTTGTTGAATTACTACTTTTCACAAGCGCACATGGTTCTTCACATCTCTTAGCTTTATTTCCGAATTTGTAGTGATATCTACATAACCAGTTGGGATTATCGCGAGATTTCGAACGATATCTAACAGGACTTCGAAAACTATTTCTTCTTGTTGTACGTGAAGTTGAATAATTCTGACTAATTTCTTTCCTAATTTCCCTTCTTATTAGGAATTTATGATCTTAACACCGTCTTATAATAATTGAATATTCAATTTATGTTTTTCTAAGAGAAACTGAACAGAAAGGAAGACTGGCATATTGCGATGGTACCATATCGAAAACCGCCAACGTAATCACCATCAGGCAATTTCGTAATGTTATCAAAGGTTTCACCGAGATTCGAACCGCGAATTAAATTAAATTATTTCAGTTTTTCTCATTTCTACACTAACAACACAATTGAGACATTCTGGCTCTATTAATTTGAGTGTTGTGTAGATTTGTTTTTGTGAAGTTTCTGTTTCGTTGAGAATGAGAAGCTTTGTAAACTCGTGATATTGATAAAGTATTCAAGGTTCGAAACGAGCTCAAAGCCAGAGCAATAATTTTTTGTAATCATTATTGTTTTTTTAATAGTTCAATTTATTTGTTTGACTGATTCGAAATGGATCTATCTGCGCAGCTATGGCAGGTTGTCTTAAACATTTTCTACTTACTAATCCAAAAACTTACTAATGAAAAAAGTCCTATCAAGGGGAAACATAGTCCGGACTAATAAGGAAAGAGAACGGAATGGTCACGTTACAGTAGGGAATCCCTTGAGGTGCTTCTCGACACACATTTCCCACCGGGAGACGGTTTAGAAGAGCCAGCATACGTCACTCACACTTCGATCACGGAGCGGGTAGTGCCGGGCTTGGTGACCGATACCAAAATCGAATGGGCAGTGAAAACGTTTTCTAAGTTTAAATCGCCGGGCCCAGACGGCATATTCCCGGCCATGCTACAAGTTTCAAGTATGGCGGTCGTGGAATGGCTTAAAATAATATTCGATGGGTGCATAAGGGTGAATCATGTACGTACCGCACTCTTGTAGCACTGCTCGTGTAGCTTTCCTACCAAAGGCGGGTAAGATCGGTCACGTGTATCCCAAAGACTATAGACCTATTAGCTTAACATCATTTCTGCTCAAAACCTTTGAGAGGCTGATAGATGTGTCCATAAAGTCCAACGTGGATGAAAATCTGCTCTCCACAACACAGCATGCGTACACCAAAGGCAAGTCGGTAGACACCGCATTGCATATGGTGGTAATAAGCACAGAGAAATCCCTGGAATATAAGGAGTATGCTCTTGGAGTCTTCTTGGACATTGCCGGGGCTTTCAATAATGATTCTAAGTCGGCGATTATGGATGGTCTTAATTACATTAAAGTACATCATGCCTTAATCAGATGGATCGGCTGCATGTTAAATTGCAGGAAGATTACATCACAATGGGGATTGTACGACGCCACGAAATCAGTGGACAGGGGCACGCCGCAGGGAGGGGTGCTATCACCTCTGTTGTGGACGCTGGTCATCAACACCAGTGACGAGCAAAAGAGAAAGTGAGAAGCGGTATAAAATAGGCGCATAATTTAAAGTCTCTTTATAACTAGATAAAGTTGTTAAAAATTTAAATATTGTGTTTTATTTAACCAAGGCCTATCAGCTCATTAAATTTTTTACAATAACAAGTACTTACAAGGCTATCAAAAATCATCAATAATGTTGTTAAAAATTGTGAAAAATATATAATATAACGCAAAAAAGGTGAATAATAAGTGGACAATAAAGTTCAGCAGTTTTATTAAACCAAAAGCTGTGAATCGCCTTTTACAAATTCGTTGTCGTTCATGTTGACAGTAAAATGGAAAAAAATGCCAAAAGTGCAAAAGCACAATACGTGGAGAAGTAACCAAAATTAGATGTGAAGGTGTTTGTGGTAAATATTACCATTTAACAACAAAATGTTCTGGTCTGGATCAATACAGCGTTAATAAGCTTGAAGAATGTGAGATGCTGAGGTTTATGTGCACCGATTGTGTGCAATACGTGCAGAATGTGGATGACATCCTAAAAGACATGCAATTGGTGGTAAAACAAAATGGTCAACTTCTAGCTGAGTATAGAAGTGATTTTGATAACGCGCTTAAAAAAAATGAGCGTGAAACAAAACAAGTGCTGAAAGCGGTGGAAATTGCATTCAGTGAAAGAATTCAGGCTATGCAGAAAGCTCAGGAGTCGTTTGAAAGAAGTGTACGGGAAGTAAACAAAATACGCGAAATAGCGGAAGGCTTCAAGCGCAGCAGCGATCAGGTATGCGATGAGTTAAAAACAGTAAAGATGACAACAAAAAAATGATAGAAGCAATTAGTAAGGAGAATAAAAAAATGTGTACAAAACTAAAGAGAAACGTCAATGTTGAAGCGAAGCAATCATATGCAGTAGCAATAAAAGGTGGAAATCCAAGAAAAGAAGCGTTGCCAGAAATTCGAAAAGTCCCTTTAATAGTTAAGCCAAATAATAAGCAAGATGTTAAAATAACCAAAAGTGATCTAAATTCGAAAGTCGACCCAAAGGAGCTACAAATTACAAATATAGTAGCAAGGCAAAGCGGAGTTGTAATTGTTGAGAGTGCAAATATTCAAGAAATGGGAGAAAATAAAAAATGCTATCGAAAACAATATCGGAAATAACTACGAGGTGTAAATTCCTACAAAATTGAAGCCGACAATTATGGTGACTGGCATAAACTTCAAATATGATGATGAAGAGCTTACACAGAGACTCAAACGACAAAATAATTGTCTTGCCGTAGCAAATTTTAAAATCGTGAAGCAATTCGAAGTGAAGAAAAAAGATAAAACTTACTATAACGCAGTAATGGAAGTGGAGGCTGATGTCTTTGCGACTATACTAGCCGGAGAAAGGCTCAACGTAGGATGGGAGCGTTGCAAAGTCTATGATGCAGTGCAATTTCTGTGTTGCTGCAAATGCAAAGGCTTTAATCATAAAGCAAGCGACTGTAAAGAAAAAGAAGTATGCACAAAATGCTTGGGAGAACACAAATATGCTTTGTGCAATAAAGAAGCAATAAAAAAATATATTAATTGTATCAGAGCAAATAAAGAATTAAATTTGGGACTAGATGAAAATCATGATTCTCTGGATAAAATGTGTCCTGTTTATCAACAAAAGCTAACGGCAAAGAAGATTGGATACTAGCAACAAACGAAGGCAATGTAAACACTAAGTCAAAAACTCACACAAATTTCGATAACAAAGTACACAGCTTCGAATGTATATATCTTAATATTAATAGTATTACAGCAAATAAACTAGAATTAGAACATCTTGTTGAAATAAATAAACCAAGCATTGTGCTGTGTGTGGAAACATGTACAACAGATCTAATTATGGATTCTGAACTAAATATTCCGACCTATAATCTCATCCGGTGCGACTCTCACAGTGGACCTACTGGTGGTGTTCTAATACATGTCCACGAATCGGTACAATTCAGCATTGTGTGCAATAAATCCATCAATAAAGATGTGTGGTGTGTTATCGTAAAAATCAGGAAATGTGCATTAAAATGGCAAATAGGTGTACTCTATCACTCACCAAGCAGCAGTGATGTCGACTTTATTTTATATCTCCACGACATCATCACTGAATATGTAAAGGAATGAGAAAATAATATAATCATGGGGGATTTCAACATAAATATGAACGTATCGTCAACATACTCAAATCAGCTAGTAAGTTTATTTGCACAAATGGCTATGTTGCAGAGGATCACCTTCAATACGAGAATAGCAGAGTACTCAGCTACAAAAATTGATTTACTGTTTAGTAAAAACGACCAAATACTAACTGAAAATTTGAGTGTTCATAGAATTTCAGATCACGAGACAATACATTTCAAGATACCAACAACAAAATATGTCAAAATGAGGAAATTTGACACCGTAACTAGCTGGGAGTTCTATAGTGCGGAAAATCTGGTAAGTCTGCTGCGAGCAAGCGATTTAAGCTCTTCGTATAATACTGGAGTAGAAAATAGGGTTATACAACTGAACAAGCTGAAGCCATGCAAGCATTGGCGTATGAGAAAAGAATAAAATAGAACGCATGTGGAAGTGTTTGAAGGATCTCGCAGAGATGACTGATAACAAAAAACACATAACCAAAATAATAATTAATGATGAATGCATTGAGAAGGAATGTGATATAGCCAATGCCCTAAACAATTTCTTTGTTAAGAGCATAGTCGAAATTAATGAAAGCATTGAAATAATTCCTTATGCTGCCGAAATAAGCGTAAATAACCAAATAGAAGCGTTTGAATTCACAGACATAGCATTAGATGATAAAATAAATATCACTAAGAAATTTACAAACAAATATGGCGGGAAAAAGCTTTTGTCGGAAGGTGTATTTAAAGATGCCATGATATACACTGCTCACTTTTACAAAGAAATCATAAACGATTCATTGAATAACAACATTGTTCCTAATTTCTGGAAAATATCTACAATAGTTCCTGTAGAAAAAGTTAAAAATACAGCAAAGCCGGAGGAGCTACGTCCAATCAATACGTTACCTGCAGATGAAAAAATAATGGAAACAGTGGTTAAAAACCAACTAGTAGCATACTTAGAAAAACACCATGTAGTTATACGTGAGCAATCTGGGTTTAGGAAAAGTCATTCATGTGAAACAGCAACGAATGTGGTAATTGCAAAATGGAAAGAGAATATAAGTAACAAAAAAGTTGTGTTATCGGTCTTCCTAGACTTAAAACGGGATTTCAAAACAATTGATAGAGATATTCTGTTGAATGTCATGTTTAAAATTGCTATAAGAGGAAAAGAGTTGGAATGGTTCCGAAGTAACTTGAGTAACAGGAAGCAAAGAACGATAATTGGAAATTCAATTTCATCGGTTGTTGATGTAAACATTGGCTTACCGCAAGGCTCAGTACTGGCACCAATATTGTTTACAATATACATAACGATATTAAATCATGTTTAAAACATTGTAAAATTCGTTTATTTGCGGACGATGCATTGATTACCATCAGTGAAAGAAATGCGGATTGTGCTATGTTGTTGTTGTTGTTGTTGTAGCAATGCTCGCCCCACCTAATAGCCGCGATCGATCACAAATTGTCATCAATATCCTCTAACGGGAGTCCAAAAAAACTTGCCGTTTCAACAGGGGTGGACCATAAGGAAAGGGGTGTTAGAGGCGTTTGGTTCCACATTACAATTGAAGAGATGGTTGGTGTCATGTGGGGACACGTTGCAAGCGGGACATACATTTTGTATGTCGGGGTTGATTCTGGATAGGTAAGAGTTTAACCTGCTACAGTATCCAGAACGAAGTTGAGCAAGAGTGACACGCGTTTCCCTGGGGAGTATGCGTTCCTCTTCCGCAAGTTTTGGATAATTTTCGTTAAGCACTGGATTCACCGGGCAATTCCCGGCATAAAGGTCCGACGCCTGTTTATGGAGTTCACCAAGGACCAGCTTGTGTTTTTTCACTTCATACGGCTGGGTTCTCAGGTTCCGTATTTCCTCAAAATGCTTACGGAGATGACTCCTTAAGCCCCTAGGCGGTGCTGGTTCATCAATCAGATGTCTGTTGGGATGCCCAGGTTTCTGGGTATTCAACAGGAACTGTTTGGTCAGCATCTCATTTCTCTCCCTGATGGGGAGTATTCTCGCCTCATTATGCAGATGGTGTTCTGGGGACATAAGAAGACAGCCCGTGGCGATTCTGAGTGCAGTATTTTGGCAGGCCTGTAGTTTCTTCCAGTGGGTGTTTTTTAGGCTTGGCGACCATATGGGTGACGCGTAGCACGTACTCGGCTGGCTAATTGCTTTGTATGTAGTCATAAGCGTTTCTTTATCTTTTCCCCAAGTACTGCCAGCGAGGGATTTGAGGATTTTGTTACGGCTCTGAATTCTCGGAACAATTGCGGCTGCGTGCTCACCAAAATTTAGACCCTGATCAAACGTCACACCCAATATTTTGGGGTGTAGGACTTTCGGTAGCGTAGTGCCATCGACGTGGATGTTCAAAATGGTCGACATTTGGGGCGTCCATGTTGTAAATAAGGTCGCGGATGGTTTAGTCGGTGATAATGCCAGGTTTCGCGAGGCGAAAAAACTGGAGAGATCAGGGAGGTAGCCGTTTATTTTATTGCATAGCGCATCGATCTTTGGGACTGGGCCTGTGGCCATTATTGTGCAGTCATCGGCGTAGGAAACGATTGTGACTCCTTCCGGTGGTGAAGGTAGCTTAGATATGTAGAAATTAAACAAAAGTGGGGATAGGACACCACTCTGTGGCACCCCTTGTTTAATTCTCCTTGGTTTTGATGCTTCGTTTCTAAATTGCACCGATGCCTGCCGACCACCCAGATAATTTGGGTAGACCCTTCCAGGTCCTGCAGTAACGAGCCATGGTTGACCGTATGGAAAGCTTTTGATAGGTCTAACGCTACGAGTACTGTTCTATGGTGGGGGTATTGATTTAAACCGCAATTTATCTGGGTGCTAATGGCATTTAGCGCGGTGGTAGTGCTATGAAGCCATGCTGATGAGGGGCTAGCTGCAAATTTGCTTGGAAATAAGGGAGCAAAATGGCTTCAAGCGTCTTTGCCACTGGCGATAGGAGAGATATCGGACGATACGACTCACCTATGTTAGCTCGTTTCCCAGGCTTTAGTAGCGGGACCACCTTGGCCATTTTCCATTTCTCAGGTATGACAAAGGTGGAAAGAGACAGATTGAAGACATGCGCTAAATATTTGAAACCCTCTTTCCCTAGGCTTTTAAGCATCGGCATGGCTATACCGTCTGGGCCCACTGCTTTGGATGGTTTAGCACGACCAATGGCGTCCTCAACCTCTTTAGCGGTGATGGTGATTGGTGACGCGCTGAATTTGTGTTTATGTGCGCGTCTATTGGCTCTCCGTCTATCTTTGTCGACCTTAGGATGCATTATATATTGTCGGCAGAAAGCGCTCGCGCATTTTTTCGCGTCCGACAGCACTTTGTCCCCAAAGGCGATGGAAACTTTGTCTTTATAGGGACTTGACGGTGGACCAAAGTTTACTCTCACCGGTAGAGAGGTTACAACCTCTTAGGTGCTCCTCCCATTTCGCCCGCTTGTGTTCATCCACAAGCAATCTGATGCGTTTGTTTATATCCCTTATTTGGGAGTCGCCTGGATCAAGCTGTCTTATAAGGTCACGTTCTCTCGCTAAGTTTGCGGCCTCCGCCGGGAAGTGGGCCGGATTTCGGGAATTCTCCCGGCGGGAATGAAATGTGCCGAGGCGGATTTAATGACCTTACGGAAGGCACGCTCCCCTTGGCGGGCATCAGTCGGGATAGGGTGGGCAACAAAGCGGCTGTCTGTAAATGATTTATATTCTTCCCACTTTCCTTTTTTGAAGTTTATGAAAGTGCGTTTTTCAGTGACGATGAAGTCGGCGGTACGCTCAAGCGAAATAAGTATGGGCAGGTGGTCGGATGCCAATGTTACCATCGGCTGCCAGTTGACGCAGTTTACGAGTTCTGCGCTCACGATAGAGATATCTGGCGAGCTGTGACAGCTTCCTACCATACGTGTGGGGGCGTCTCCGTTTATTGTTCAGAACGTCGTTTCTTCTATTTGATCCGCCAACATCTCACCCCTACTGTCCGCCCGCAAGTTTGAATGCCATAGATCATGATGGGCATTGAAATCACCTAGGATAATGCGATTGTTGGCAGTGAGTAAGGCCCTGATATTTGGGCGGTATCCACTGGGGCAACAGGTGGCAGGAGGGATGTAGATGTTGATGATTTCTAGGTTTGCATCGCCTGACCGGACAGATAGGCCTTGACGTTCTAAGACATTGTCCCTGCGGTCGATGCCAGGATCAAATATATAATATTGCACAGAGTGGTGTATGATAAACGCGAGACCGCCTCCATTTGCGCTCTCGCGGTCTTTCCTGTGGACGTTATACCCAGAGCAGGTCTGCAATGTAGATCTTGCTGTGAGTTTAGTCTCTTGAATCGCAGCAATGCGGATGTTGTGCCGCTTCATGAAATCGACTATCTCCGTGATCTTCCCAGTTAGTCCATTACAGTTTAACTGCAGGATTCTGAAGTGCATAAGGGGAGACGTCGCCACTCTGGGGGGTAAGTGACGGGTGACTACGCCTGGGTTGTGGAAGGCCAGGACGCAATTGCTGTTGTGGCCCTGGGACTGGGCGTCCTTGGGCAAGCATTGGGGTACCCGGATGATTTGGGTTTGCGACCTGGCAACATGGCGCGATGAAACCCGTCGGGGGGTTGCCGTCGCGGAGACCAGAACATCTGGGAAAGTGGCACCACCCAAGGCAGGAGGTGCATTGGGCGGATGTCGCAAGCCTATATATTCTGTGCTGGCAGACGGTGCAAACGGAGGTAGGGACTAAGAGTCTGTTTCCCTGACCTGCACGATTGCTGCCGGAAAAGAGGGGGGAGAAGACGGGGGCAGGGGCTGATGCTCAGCATTGCTACCAACTCTACTACGAAGGTAGTAGTTATGAGTGGTATCAGCTGTTTGAGTTGTTGGCGCCGTGGGGCGCGAGCAGCAGCGGGTACTTGTTGTGGCTTGCTGAGCAGCGGGGCTGCTGGAAGGTAGTGGGGAGGCGCTAAGGCGTAGACTACGGGACGCCCTTGGGCGTGAACAGCAAGGAGCCACAAAAGATTTATAAAAGTTACGTGGAAGTCGGGTTTTGGGATCAAGCCCAGAACAACCTGTCCGATGCAGCCATCCCTTGCACGAGACACACTGAACAGAGTATGACCGTCCTAAAAAGATTCTTTTCCGGCAGATGCAGCAAAACCATTTCTCAGAACCGGGGTCAGGAGACGGACCCGGATTGGGTTCGATGCCTTCCCGGAGTAAGAGAATATGGAGCAGTCCTGCTGCAAGGAGCTGCTGGGAGGATGACAATTTGTGGGAGGGACGAAACAAATTAGATGGGGTCACACTGAAATGACAGTCCTTGGCCGGGAAAAACCCCGAGTCGCTCCGGTACATAGAACCGACTGCCTTGGGAAGCGCTATGTCAAAGATGCAAGTGGATTTGGAAATTGGGTATTGGACCAAATCAACTTTTTTGAGGAGATTGAGGTTTAAGTATAGAAAGTATTATGTTCGTTTTGCTAAGTTAGACTCCAAAAAAATAAATATCGGCTTTCGAAGTTTGAAATTACACATTTCGAATTTTTTTTTTTGTTAACGTGTTCAGCAAATTAAAAAGTAAAAATGTGGTCCCGTCCGCCTTTTTCTTTTATTTGAATGGCTGTATTCTTTTTTTGAGAAATTTAGTATAACAGCTGTTATACGAAGTGAAAAGTCAGAACTTCGAAAATATGAAAAACCTCATATTTCCCAATTTTCGCTACATATATCAAAAATCTTAGTCTTGCTGTGAAGCTGGTTAAATGGCCTTTTTTTATATGCATATATTTAAAGAAAAATTTGGCAAAACTCGTCGTTGAGCGAAAAAATGCGTTTTTTTTTACCAAAAATTTATTTTAACCAACACAATTTTTAGCTGGTAAAACTATTGAATATTAAATAAATCATAAACACAATAAAGTTTTCCCTTGGGTGTGCAAACCAAGGGAATTCGGTCTCTTGCTTGTCTCGGTAAACCTAATTCATTGAAAACTGACTCTGAGGGACAGACGAAAGTGTTGGTCACATCCCATAATTGTGGAAACCGGGGAAACACGGTGGGTAACGGAGAAACGTATGCCTATCGTCAGCTAAAAACAATCGATAATTGTACGAGTGGGCCGGTACTCATCTTGTCTTTTGAGATGTTTGAAGCTGCCTTAGGCTGCGTTGCGTAAGGATGCCTATAAGGATGCTTTCGCCGAACGGACGGCCACATCCGAAACTGTGGCAAGATTTGACGTTGTCAGATGACAGAAGTGGGCGAGCTGCTTTACGAGGATATTGTCAAGGCTGGTGCGCGGTACAACAGGTCATTGTGCGGAAAAGGTTGACCACAGCCCTCAATTGTGGATGGAGTAAAATTGGAGTGCAATTGGAGTGAAAATTCGAACGAAAGAGAAAATGGAAGCAAAAATGAAGCTCAATATGGTCAACGTAGTACGGCCTTAAGCAATATCTAAGCAAACGCAGATCGTCAACAATGTATCATACATTGGTGTGGCACCGCTGGACAGAAAAGGTTGGTAAAATTCCTTAATTGTGACAAAAACACATATCTCATGCTGATTAATGCATTAATAAGATATTGAGAAAACAAAAATAAATGAAAGAGGTATACTGAGACAAGCATGGCACCGCTGGACAGAAAAGGTTGGTAAAATTCCTTAATTGTGACAAAAACACATATCTCATGCTGATTAATGCATTAATAAGATATTGAGAAAACAAAAATAAATGAAAGAGGTATACTGAGACAAGCATGGAACTCGCGGTGGAGTTGCCGGGCAACCGGGTGTCATTAACCCGAAATGGAACGGCGGGGTTAGATAGTCCTCCCCGGCCATACCAAGGCTGGCTGACTTGAACACCCAATTCAGCCGATTGGTACCAACATGTTGGGCCGCCGATCAACGGATATTGATCAATGTTTAAGTTACACCGCGGGGTTGGGTCTTCCATTGACAGGTACCACGTAACTTCTACACTCGCATTCATACTAGTGTGAAGGCAGGTGCCTTTAGCCACTCAGCCATATGATTGCAGCGCTGCTCGCTTTGCAATTTGTACAATGTATACTTTTTAGATTTTAAAAGAAAATGGTGGACTTGGTGAACGCGAATGAACTTATGGTAGTTACCTGGGTCAATGAACGTATGTTTTTAATGTAGGCCCTGAAGAAGACCACAATAAACGGTCGAAACGTCGGCAATAAAATAATAAAGGCGTTTTTCTGATTATTTTGACTGGAAACCCGATTAAAGAAAAGTATGTTTTTAATGTTAAGCGTGTTTGAAGTGAGGTGAATTCCACGCGATATTACACCATCGGCCTTTTAAGTGAGCGTACATATATAATTTTATGCTTAATTATAGACGGCCACTACAATGTCACTGTGATAAGTGTGCCGTGTTGTTTCATTTTTCGTTGAATGACCCAGTCAACTTACTTGGTGTTACCAAATAATTTTTTGCATAGTGGTAACTTGCTTTAACCTGGCAAAACTGATAAATGTGCATGCGAAGCCGAAATAAAGACATGAAATAATAATCCCCACATATGTAACTATTTACATACGTCCTATTCGATTTGCCTGGTAATAAGGGATGAAGAAGAATGGGAACAACTTTAGAGAAGAGAAAAGAGAGAAGGAGACTGAGAAAGAGATAGAGTGAGACGATAATAGAGATATATGAAGCGAAAATACGGAGGGAGGAGTGAATAAAAGGATTAAGAAAAGGTGGGGGGGGGGGGGGGGCAGAGCTAGACGGCAAAAGCTTATTACAATTTATGGAGATATACCAAACGGGTCTGCTAGTATATATATATATATATAGGTTCTCTTTGTGACTTTTCTTCATTTTTGTTGTTATAATTGGCTGGTTGTAAAAAAAATTTTTTTTTTATATGTCCACTGACGCAAATTTTACCAGGGCTGTTTTATAAATCTTTTCCTTTGACAGCCTTCAAGGATGTTATTTTGATAACTTCCATGGAAACTATTACTTTGAAGTATGCAAATTATTGATTTGTCATTAAATTTGGGTAAGTCTTATGAAATTATTGATTTGTCGTTAAATTTGGGCAAGTGTATTGAAGCTGCCTTTAAGGTCGTTTGCGACATTTTGAGGGTTAATAATTGAATAGTTTATCGCTCTTCCTCAGCTTTGGGTTTGGTACTAAAAATAGATATGAGTTGAACGGTTTTTGTTGCCTATATTTGAATTTCATATAATGTTTTAGCGTCATAGCTATTTTGACGATCAATAGCATGAATGCGCACATTGTAACTGCTAACCAAACATCTGGAACGTTTCGCGAGTTTTTTGTATCTATTTCTGTTGGTGGTTCATATTTAACTATCCTGTTCTCCGTTTCTGAACTTTCCTTTCCTACTTCGTAGCCAGCTATGGCTATCATGATGCCTTGCACAATCTTTGTCCACCAAGCCATGTTCAAAATTTTCTATACTTTTGTGAGAAATGAACTAAATTTAATTTTTAATAAAATTTTTGATTTTATTCTTTATCCCATGTATTCCATTTTACTTGTTTATTTAGTTAACGCTATTATAGTATAAAAACATTTTTTTTTGTTTTTAATAGCGAAATTTGTTTAATTTAAAAGTTTTTAGCATTTTTTTTCAATTTACAAAAATATTTTAAAAATTAATTTTTATGCCATTTTGCTTTTATTATTTCTCCTTGATTTAAAGATCTAAGAAGGATTTTGTTAATTTTATTTTTCCTTATTTATTTAATATTGTAGAAACTGCTGTTTAAAATTTGTTTCTAAAATTTTTGATTTTCTTAAAGAGAATTTTCTAAAGTTAATATTTTTAACATTTCTAGTTTTCTTAAAATTGAAAAAAATTTTCTGTTTTCAAAGAATTGTTTAAAATTTAATTTCATGTTATTATTATGTTTGTTTTTCTTTATGCCACGTTGGGCTTCAATCTTTTTCCCTATTTTTTGGATTAGTGTGTGTCATGTTCAAATCTGACATCAAACTTTTTGTAAAAAGAAGTTTGCTCATCCTACCGTAAAAAAAAAATCCTAATTTTGAATTTTAATTTTTAATAAAAAATGTTTCCAAATCATTGTTTTTTTTTTTTAATTTTAGTTAAACAAATTAATTTTTTATATTTTAACATTATAAATTTGAAATATTCTCTTAATTTTTAATTAACATTCCTGATTTTTAAAAAAAAATTGCCTAAGCAAAAATTTTATTTGGGTAAGCATGGGTAAGCGTCCCTAAGGCCGCTCAATTTATTCTAAAAATTTATATACTTAACATGCGTAAAACTCATTGCCAATCTTGTTGCTAGTCGTACTGCTCATCTGGTCCTGTTGATTTGTTACTGTTGGTCTCCGGCCGTCAGTCAGATATGTTTATTCCACCCTTTTTTATGCGTGGTAATTGCGGTTTGCTGATTGCCATGAAGTATGCCCTTGTTCTAGTATATTGTCTTCTTTTGCCTTTGTTCGTTTCAAAATTCAAATCGGTTGCTTTTTGGTCTTCCATATCGCTCTGGTGTGCTTTCAAAATTGTTTGGTGACTCAAATTTTGTGGCAGGATCTTTGAGATCTTCTTCGATATATTTTGCTTCAGACTTTCAGGATTTATGTTAATGAAATTCTTTTGGTATTGCTTGATCAGCAATTTTGCCTTAAATGTTGAACTGGCAGGATCTTCCTCCAGCTAATCCTGCTTTACGACAGGTTGTTCTGACCAGCTAGATCTTTAGCAGTTTTGCTGATTTTGATCTAGACTGGCAGGATCTTCCTCCAGCTAATCCTGCTTTACGACAGATTCCTCTGACCAGCTAGATCTATAGCAGTTTTGCCAATTTTGATCTAGACTGGCAGGATCGCCATGTACAATGTATACTTTTTAGATTTTAAAAGAAAATGGTTTTTGTTGGCGCTAATGTTCAGCGCTGACATCAGACTCATAATTCTTTTTTATTGAATAAGTTCTTTCCTATTTATACAAAAGTTCTCAACCTATACATATATACATATATACATTCTTACATTAATAATTACATACTAGAGGTGCATGACTCAATAGTGAGGAATGCTTTGTTAGCGAATTATTATATTGACCTACATATTGTCAATATGATTTCTACTTGAGCAATTTGGGTATGACGCATTAATGCATTAGGTGACTTGGTGAACGCGAATGAACTTATGGTAGTTACCTGGGTCAATGAACGTATGTTTGTATTGTTAAGCGTGTTTGAAGTGAGGAGAATTCCACGCGATACTACACCATCGGCCTTTTAAGTGAGCGTATATAATTTTATGCTTAATTATAGACGGTCACTCCACTCTCCCATTTCTTTAATTATTTCTATTAGATAACATCTTTTCATTGTTATTTCATTTCATTAGAGTTCATTAAACTTAGTAAAAAAAAAATCTGTAGCTAATTTATAGAAATTTATAATATGAAATATGTAACTAATTATGTAAAAATTTAAGAGCTGTTATTGACGGAAGAGCAATGTAGTTTATATTAGTGGTAGCAGTTTAACTAGTTAGCGGAAGGAGGGTACAGTGGATGTAAAATTTATTCGATCTTTTAATTTATTTTTCATATTTTTCCAGCAACTTATTTGATCTTATTTGTCATGCGATTTCTGCGGCGGCTACCAAGACCTTGAGGAGTGTTATCGATGTTGATGGTCCTTTGCCGGATGAAGATCCGGTACGTTCCGGTACCAAGCCCGACCATCTCGGAACGATTTGTTATGACCACATCCGACCTTCTAGGCCCTACCGCCCTCCCACCTCCTAGATCCACGAGGAGCTCGGGGTCGCCATAGCCTCGGCTGTTAATGAAACAGGGTTCGCCACGGATAGGCGAGGTTGACAATTGGGTTTGGAGAAGCTTTCATATTGCGCTGCCTGAAAGGGTTGCGCTACACTACCCCTTGAATCTGGTATTTTAGTCGCCTCTTACGACAGGCATACTTGCCGCGGGTATATTCTAACCCCCAAACCCGCTGGGAACCATTATCTTTCACTGATGATAATCGATGCATCATCCGAAAATAGACAAATTTTGCAATGTTTTAAACATGATTTAATATCATTAATGTATATTGTAAACAACTGGCGCCAGTACTGAGCCTTGCGGAAGGCCAATGTTTACATCAACAACCGATGGAATTGAATTTCCAATTATCGTTCTTTGCTTCGTGTTGCTCAAACAACTTCGGAACCATTCCAACTCGTTTCCCCTTATACCAATTTTAAACATGACATCCAACAGAATATCTCTTATCAATTATTTCGAAAGCCCGTTTTAAGTCTAGAAAGACCGATAACACAACTTTTTTGTCACTTATATCCTCTTTCCATTTCGCAATTACCATATTCAGTGCTGTTTCACATGATTGACTTTTTATAAACACAAATTGCTCAGATATAATTACATCGTGTTTTTCTAGGTATACTACTAATTGATTTTTAAACGGTTTTATTTAGCTAGACTTGACAGGCTGGCTGGCTGGTCGGCACGAATTTTGTAATTGAAATTAAGTAACTTCCCGATAAGCTACAAGCTTGAAACTTGGAATATAGTTCAGAACCCGAGGACATATGCAATAATATTAAGAAAACTCCGATAGGTGGCGCATGGATCGATATATTTAAAAAAATCGTATTTGTGGTCCGATTTGGAACACAATACATACATGAATAGAAAGCGACTGATGAAAAAAAATCGCCGCTAGGTGGCGCATTGATCGATATATTCAAAAAAATCGTATTTGTGGCCCGATTTGGCTCACATTTGGAACACATAATAAATACAAGAATAGAAAGCGGCCTATGAAAAACTCGCCACTAGGTGGCACAAGGATTGAGATGTTCAAAAAATCGTATTTGTGGTCCGATTTGGCTCATATTTGGAACAAATATTACATACAGTCCGATAGAAGTGACATCAAATTATTTTGGATTTCGAGGAGGGATAAGCCGACGTGGGGCAGAGTCGAGTGAAGTCTTTGGAAGGATTATGTATTGGGGACTTAGATTGTAACAAATTGTCAGGAAAGAGTCCTTGTAATAATGAGTCACTAACTGAACTAAATAAAATGAGAAATAATAGGCAATTAAATAAAGATTAAAAACTTGAAAAAAAAATAATTAAAAAAAAATTGTAAATTAAACGGTTTTATTGAAAACAATACTTACATGAATTAATAATAATACTAAAAGCTAGAAAATAATTAGGTAGGTCCTAGGTACTAGTCATCACACTCCTCATCGATCTAGGGCGTTGATAAGACAATTAAATAAAAGCGTTGGACGCGTCAGGGGTGGTAAATCAAATCGCCACCGTCGAAAATGATTTGGAAATATGTTTTATGAAAAAATAAGGATAACGAAATAAGTCTGACATGATTTAAAGTTTTATCAAATACATACAATCTAAAACTGGTTCTTTGACCCCTCCCGATAATGTTGGATATATAGTAGCAGTTCGACACAAGTGTAAGGGAACTGCGTAATAATTCACAGGTTCATTTATTAAACATATCCAAAAATTTTAATTTCGTTTGAAAACAACTCTTCACAGAAGTAAAATTGGCATTACGCAACCGACTGCCTTACACCCAAAAATTTTGGGTGTGTCGTTCGACCAGGATCTACACTTTGGTGAGCATGCAACCACAATTGTACCTAAAATCCAGAACCGTAGTAAAATCCTCAAAACTCTTGCCGGCAACCCATGGGGTAAAGACAAAGAAACGCTCATTACGACTTACAAAGCAATTGGCCGGCCGACAGCATGCTACGCGTCCCCAATATAGTCGCCAAGCCTAAAGGTTACTCACTGGAAGAAAATACAGGCCTGCCAAAACAACGCTCGCAGAATCGCTACGGGTTGTCTTCTTATATCACCAGAATACCACATACACAATGAGGCGAGAGTAATTCCCATTCGGGAGAGAAATGAAATGTTGAACAAACAGTTTTTGTCGAATACCCAGAAACCTAGGCATCTCAACAGACATCTGATTGCATAGGCCATACCTCCCAGGGGCTTAAGAGGTCATCTCTGCTAGCATTATGAGGTAATCCGGCACCTGAGAATAGGTCCTCAGTGATATCCACAAACAGGCGTCGGACGTCTCTGCCAGGAATTGCCCGGCTAATCCAGTTCTTAAAGAAAAATACCCAGAACTCGCAGAAGAGTAACGCACTCTCCCTAAGGGAACGCGCGTCACTCTGGCTTAACTTCGATCTGGGTACTGTAACAAGTTAAACTCATACCTGTCCAGAATCAACCCCGACATACCAAATGTATGTCCTGCTTGCAATGTGTTGCCCCCACATGACGCCAACCATCTCTTTAATTGCAATGTGGAACCAACGCCTCTTATACACCTCTCACTATGGTCTACCCCCGTTGAAACCGGAAGAAGCTACAGGCCTGCCAAAATACCGCCCCGAAATGCTAACCAAACAGTTCCTGTTGAATACCCAGAAACCTGGGCAGTTCTTAAAGAAAAATACCCAGAACTCGCAGAAGAGTAACGCACTCTCCCTAAGGGAACGCGCGTCACTCTAGCTTAACTTCGATCTGGGTACTGTAACAAGTTAAACTCATACCTGTCCAGAATCAACCCCGACATACCAAATGTATGTCCTGCTTGCAATGTGTTGCCCCCACATGACGCCAACCATCTCTTTAATTGCAATGTGGAACCAACGCCTCTTATACACCTCTCACTATGGTCTACCCCCGTTGAAACCGGAAGAAGTACACCGGAAGAAGCTACAGGTCTGCCAAAATACCGCCCCGAAATGCTAACCAAACAGTTCCTGTTGAATACCCAGGAACCTGGGCATCCAAACAGACATCTGATTGATGAGCCAACACCGCCTGCTTAAGGAGTCATCTCCGTAAGCATTTTGAGGAAATATGGCACCTGAGAACCCAGCAGTATGAAGCAAAAAAACACAAGCAGGTCCTTGGTGAACTCCACAAACAGGCGTCGGACCTTTATGTCAGGAATTGTCCGGTGAATCCAGTACTCAAAGAAAAGTACCCAAAACTTGTGGAAGAGGAACGCATACTCCCCAGGGAAACGCGTGTCACTCTTGCTCAATTTCGTTCTGGATACTGTAACAGGCTTAACTCTTACCTATCCACAATCAACCCCGACATACAAAATGTATGCCCCGCTTGCAATGTGTCCCCACATGACACCAACCATCTCTTTAATTGTAATGTGGAACCAACGCCTCTAACACCCCTTTCATTATGGTCCACCTCTGTTGAAACAGCAAGTTTCCTTGGACTCCCGTTAGAGGATATTGATGACAATTTGTGATCCGTCGCGCCTATTGGATGGCCATAGCTGAACTATATGGTTTGTTCATCTCATCAGCTGATTTTTTTTTTTTTTTTAATTTAAATGGAGTAGGGATGGTCAAGAGGTCATGGCAAACTCAAAATGAAACCAACACATTATCTGTATTTAATTAGCGAGACATGCTCATATTTCTTTATCCAATTGTTTTTGTTAGTGATATTAGAGAACAATTGCAAAGTTTACATACGGCGATGGTTACTACGACATGTTTCCGAATTTCACTTCTTCATCAGCTAGCTTCTCGGGAGCTGAGAATTGAACTGGAAATCTCCAACATTCATACTAGTGTTCCCCCTTTGGGTTAGGGGTTAGAATATGCCCACGGTAGGTATACCGGTCGTAAAAGGCGACCATTATACCATGGCTAACCAATCCATGAGTAAGGTGACTTTACTCGAAAGGGAGCAGAGTGGACGCGGCGTATCACCTGCGGGACCCTAAGCATGTTCTTTAAAAACTGACACCGTGGGGGGGGGGGGGGCAGGAAAAGCCAATTATGTTGTGATGCACTGCATCACATGGTGCTTGTATTCAGGTCTCACCTCCTGTCCATGGGTTCGGCCCCATTGTGGGAGAAACGCGGTGGCCGTAGTTTCAACCTAAGAGTTCACTTATGGACTAGCTCTGAGTAGACAATAAAGTTTTCCCTTGGGTGTGCAAACCAAGGGAATTTGGTCTCTTGCTTTTCTCGGTAAACGTAATTCATTGAAAACTGAGTCTGAGGGACAGACGAAAGTGTTGGTCACATCCCATAATTGTGGAAACCGGGGAAACACGGTGGGTAACGGAGAAACGTATGCCTATCGTCAGCGAAAAACAATCGATAATTGTACGAGTGGGCCGGTACTCATCTTGTCTTTTGAGATGTTTGAAGCTGCCTTAGGCTGCGTTGCGTAAGGATGCCTATAAGGATGCTTTCGCCGAACGGACGGCCACATCCGAAACTGTGGCAAGATTTGACGTTGTCAGATGACAGCAGTGGGCGAGCTGCTTTACGAGGATATTGTCAAGGCTGGTGCGCGGTACAACAGGTCATTGTGCGGAAAAGGTTGACCACAGCCATCAATTGTGGATGGAGTAAAATTGGAGTGCAATTGGAGTAAAAATTCGAACGAAAGAGAAAATGGAAGCAAAAATGAAGCGCAATATGGTCAACGTAGTACGGCCTTAAGCAATATCTAAGCAAACGCAGATCGTCAACAATGTATCATACATTGTTGTGGCACCGCTGGACAGAAAAGGTTGGTAAAATTCCTTAATTGTGATAAAAACACATATATCATGCTGATTAATGCATTAATAAGATATTGAGAAAACAAAAATCAATGAAAGAGGTATACTGAGACAAGCATGGAACTCGCGGTGGAGTTGCCGTGCAACCGGGTGTCATTAACCCGAAATGGAACGGCGGGGTTAGATAGTCCTCCCCGGCCATACCAAGGCTGGCTGACTTGAACACCCAATTCAGCCGATTGGTACCAACATGTTGGGCCGCCGATCAACGGATATTGATCAATGTTTAAGTTACACCGCGGGGTTGGGTCTTCCATTGACAGGTACCACGTAACTTCTACACTCGCATTCATACTAGTGTGAAGGCAGGTGCCTTTAGCCACTCAGCCATATGATTGCAGCGCTGCTCGCTTTGCAATTTGTACAATGTATACTTTTTAGATTTTAAAAGAAAATGGTTTTTGTTGGCGCTAATGTTCAGCGCTGACATCAGATTCATAATTCTTCTTTATTGAATAAATTCTTTCCTATTTATACAAAAGTTCTTAACCTATACATATATACATTCTTACATTAATAATTACATACTAGAGGTGCATGACTCAATAGTGAGGAATGATTTGTTAGCGAATTATTTTATTGACTTACATATTGTCAATATTATTTCTACTTGAGCAATTTGGGTATGACGCATTAATGCATTAGGTCACTTGGTGAACGCGAATGAACTTATGGTAGTTACCTGGGTCAATGAACGTATGTTTGTAATGTTAAGCGTGTTTGAAGTGAGGTGAATTCCACGCGATATTACACCATCGGCCTTTTAAGTGAGCGTACATATATAATTTTATGCTTAATTATAGACGGCCACCACAATGTCACTGTGATAAGTGTGCCGTGTTGTTTCATTTTTCGTTGAATGACCCAATCAACTTACTGGGTGTTACCAAATAATTTTTTGTGGTAACTTGCATTAACCTGGCAAAACTGATAAATGTGCATGCGAAGCCGAAATAAAGACATGAAATAATAATCCCCACATATGTAACTATTTACATACGTCCTATTCGATTTGCCTGGTAATAAGGGATGAAGAAGAATGGGAACAACTTTAGAGAAGAGAAAAGAGAGAAGGAGACTGAGAAAGAGATAGAGTGAGACGATAATAGAGATATATGAAGCGAAAATACGGAGGAAGGAGTGAATATAAGGATTAAGAAAAGGTGAGGGGGGGGGGGCAGAGCTAGACGGCAAAAGCTTATTAAAATTTATGGAGATATACCAAATTTAGGGCAGAAAAACGTCTGACGGGTCTGCTAGTATATATATATATATAGGTTCTCTTTGTGACTTTTCTTCATTTTTGTTGTTATAATTGGCTGGTTGTATAAACAATTTTTTTTTATATGTCCACTGATGCAAATTTTACCAGGGCTGTTTTATAAATCTTTTCCTTTGACAGCCTTCAAGGATGTTATTTTGATAACTTCCATGGAAACTATTACTTTGAAGTATGCAAATTATTGATTTGTCATTAAATTTGGGTAAGTCTAATGAAATTATTGATTTGTCGTTAAATTTGGGCAAGTGTATTGAAGCTGCCTTTAAGGTCGTTTGCGACATTTTGAGGGTTAATAATAGAATAGTTTATCGCTCTTCCTCAGCTTTGGGTTTGGTACTAAAAATAGATATGAGTTGAACGGTTTTTGTTGCCTATATTTGAATTTCATATAATGTTTTAGCGTCATAGCTATTGTGACGATCAATAGCATGAATGCGCACATTGTAACTGCTAACCAAACATCTGGAACGTTTGGCGAGTTTTTTGTATCTATTTCTGTTGGTGGTTCATATTTAACTATCCTAATCCTAAATTTAATTTTTAATAAAATTTTTGATTTTATTCTTTATCCTATGTATTCCATTTTACTTGTTTATTTAGTTAACGCTATTATAGTATAAAAAAAATTTTGTTTTTAATGGCGAAATTTGTTTAATTTAAAAATTTTTAGCATTTTTTTTTTCAATTTACAAAAATATTTTAAAAATTAATTTTTATGCCATTTTGCTTTTATTATTTCTACTTGATTTAAAGATCTAAGAAGGATTTTGTTAATTTTATTTTTCCTTGTTTAATTAATATTGTAGAAACTGCTGTTTAAAATTTGTTTCTAAAATTTTAGATTTTCGTGAAGAGAATTTTCTAAAGTTAATATTTTTAACATTCTAGTTTTCTTAAAATTAAAAAAAAAATTTTTTCAAAGAATTGTTTAAAATTAAATTTCATGTTATTATTATGTTTTTTTTTTCTATATGCCACATTGGGCTTCAATATTTTTCCCTATTTTTTGGATTAGTGTGTGTCATGTTCAAATCTGACATCAAACTTTTTGTAAAAAGAAGTTTGCTCATCCTACCGTAAAAAAAATCCTAGTTTTGAATTTTAATTTTTAATAAAAAATTTTTCCATATCATTTTTTTTTTAATTTTAGTTAAACAAATTAATTTTTAATATTTTAACATTATAAATTATAAAAAATTTTCTCTTAATTTTTAATTAACATTCCTGATTTAAAAAAAAATTGCCTAAGCTAAAATAAAATTTCTGCTAATGGGTAAGCATCCCTAAGGCCGCTCAATTTATTCTAAAAATTTATATACTTAAAATACGTAAAACTCATTGCCAATCTTGTTGCTAGTCGTACTGCTCATCTGGTCCTGTTGATTTGCTATTGTTGGTCTCCGGCCGTCAGTCAGATATTATATTTATTCCACATTTTTTTATGCGTGGTAATTGCGGTTTGCTGATTGCCATGAAGTATGTCCTTTGTTCTAGTATATTGTCTTCTTTTGCTTTTGTTAGTTTTAAAATTCAAATCGGTTGCCGTTTTGGTCTTCCATATCGCTCTGGTGTGCTTTCAAAATTGTTTGGTGACTCAAATTTTGTGGCAGGATCTTTGAGATCTTCTTCGATATATTTTGCTTCAGACTGTCAGGATTTATGTTAATGAAATCCTTTTGGCATTTCTTGATCAGCAATTTTGCCTTAAATGTTGAACTGGCAGGATCTTCCTCCAGCTAATCCTGCTTTACGACAGGTTGTTCTGACCAGCTGGATCTTTAGCAGTTTTGCCAATTTTGATCTAGACTTGCAGGATCTTCCTCCAGCTAATCCTGCTTTACGACAGGTTCCTCTGACCAGCTAGATCTTTAGCAGTTTTGCCAATTTTGATCTAGACTGGCAGGATCGCCATGTACAATGTATACTTTTTAGATTTTAAAAGAAAATGGTTTTTGTAGGCGCTAATGTTCAGCGCTGACATCAGATTCATAATTCTTCTTTATTGAATAAATTCTTTCCTATTTATACAAAAGTTCTTCACCTATACATATATACATTCTTACATTAATAATTACATACTAGAGGTGCATGACTCAATAGTGAGGAATGCTTTGTTAGCGAATTATTATATTGACTTTCATATTGTCGATATGATTTCTACTTGAGCAATTTGGGTATGACGCATTAATGCATTAGGTGACTTGATGAACGCGAATGAACTTATGGTAGTTATCTGGGTCAATGAACGTATGTTTGTAATGTTAAGCGTGTTTGAAGTGAGGTGAATTCCACGCGATACTACAAATTGGTCTCTAAGTATTGCCTTTTTTGTTGCTTTCCTTTATCCACCCTTTAGGTACATACTAATTCTATATGCTTCCTAATTGTGTGGAATAATTATAGGCACGCCAAAGAGCTTAGTAATATTGGATTTTTATAGTACTGCTTTTATAAGCCGTACTTCCGCTGTTCACTATTATTATCTGTATTTAATTAGCGAGACATGCTTATATTTCTTTATACAATTGGTTTTGTTATTGATGGGAGGAGGGTGGAGCCGTGTGTAGAAGTCCACGAAAGTGGGGAAAGCTTCTGACCGCCATTCACCTGGGAATGGCCAGAGCGATTCTTTTGCATGCGGTTCAAGCAGCTCACTACTGCCGGTCGCTTATGGCCAAGTATCCTCTGGGTAGCCGCTAAACATCCGTTTAGCGGTGAGCTAATGTGAGAAGGCGACAACCTGGCTAGGCCACTCTGACATAATCGGTTTGGGGGCTAGCCGGGGGAGATCTCATCGGCAGCGTCTGTACACCTCTAGGTGCGGCTGCAAGCGGGCGTCTGTCTTGGAGCAAGCGGCTCGCTATATAAACGTGCAAGTAATATTTATACCCCCACTGAGCGGGTTGTGCGCTGGGCTTGGGACCCGCCACGTAAAACCATACTACAATGAAATATAACAACAAGCCTCGGATAAATACACGCTCTATTGACGACGACCATGGCAAACGTTTGAAGGACACTGAATTGAGGGCATGCACCTGGAACGTCCGCTCCCTGAATGGGATTGGTGCAGATGCCCGGCTGGTTGATGTCCTCGTCAAAGCAAAATCTGACATCACCGCCATCCAAGAAATGCGTTGGACGAAGCAAGGAAGAAAGAAGATCAAAAATTGTGACATCTATTGGAGTGGCCATATGAATAAGTGCAGTTTCGGCGTCGGATTCGTGGTGGGAGAGAGACTTTGTCGCCAAGTGTTGGCGTTCACGCCTGTGGACGAGCGTCTCGCCGCTATCCGAATAAAAGCAACATTTTTTAATATATCATTCATCTGCGCCCATGCGCCAACAGAGGAGAAAGACGATGAGGTGAAAGACACTTTTTATGAACAATTAGAACGCACATACGGGCGCTGCCCCCGTCATGATATAAAAGTCGTGCTTGGCAACTTTAACGCCAGGGTGGGCAAAGGAGGTCTTTTTGGCCCTACAGTCGGAAAGTTCAGCCTACACAATGAAACTTCTCCTAACGGACTGAGGCTGATTGAGTTTGCCGGTGCTCGAAACATGGTCATATCTAGCAAGAGGTTCATGCATAAAAAGATTCATCAAGCTACATGGCTGTCTCCTGATCGAAATACTCGCAATCAGATCGATCACGTTGTGATAGACGGACGGCATGCCTCCAGTGTTTTAGATGTGCGCACGATCCGACGACCTGACATCGACTCGGACCATTATCTCGTTGCAGCCAAAATACGCACCCGCCTCAACGCTGCTAAAACCAAGGAACAAAAAACACAAGGAAGGCTAGACGTCGAAAAGCTTCAATCACAACAGACTGCCAATGATTTCGCAACTCGACACTCACACCTGCTCTCTGAGAGCACAACTCATCCTGAAGGAATACAGGAGCAGTGGGAGCATATCTCCAAAGCACTTCGTACTGCCGCGGAGGAAAAAATTGGTTACCGGCGGCCACGAAAAAACAACTGGTACGATGAAGAATGCCGCGTTGCAACCGAAAGAAAAGACGCTGCCTACAGGGCTACGTTAAAAGCGAGCGCGACAAGAGGAATGTGTGAACGCTATCGTGAGTTGAAAAGGGAAGCGAGACGCCTTTTCAGGAAGAAAAAAGGAGAGGCAGAAAGGCGTGAGTACGAGGAGCTTGAGCTGCTAGCCACCAGGTATAACGCCCGAAAATTCTACCAAAAAATACGGCGACGGCCGGAAGGTTTTAAGACCGGGGCAAACTCCTGTAGGAATGAAAACGGCGACCTTGTAACTGATGTCCAGAGAGTGCTTATATTATGGAGGGAATACTTCTCTGCTCTCCTAAATGGAGGCAGCAATTCACCGCGCAGAGATGAAGAACCCGATCCCGCAATCGATGATGATGGAATATATGTCCCCCCGCCCGATTATGACGAAGTTAGAATAGCAATAACCAGATTGAAAAACAACAAGGCCGTGGGCGCCGATAGATTGCCTGCGGAGCTATTCAAGTACGGTGGCGAGGAGTTGGTAAGGCCCATGCAGCAGCTTCTTAGCAAAATATGGGCGGACGAGTGCATGCCCGACGGTTGGAATCTAAGTGTTCTTTGCCCAGTCCACAAAAAGGGGGATACTGCAAAATGCACCAACTATCGTGGAATCAGCCTTCTTAGTATCGCATATAAGGTCCTTTCAAGTGTATTGTGCGAAAGATTGAAGCCCACCGTGAACGGGCTGATTGGACCTTATCAGTGCGGCTTCACACCTGGAAATCTACCATCGACCAGATTTTCACAATGTGCCAAATCTTGGGAAAAACCCGTGAAAAGAGAATCGACACACATCACCTCTTCGTCGACTTTAAAGCCGCCTTCGACAGCACGAAAAGAAGCTGCCTATATGCCGCTATGTCTGAATTTGGTTTCCCCGCAAAACTTATCGGCTGTGCAAAATGACGTTGAGCAACACCATCAGCTCAGTCAGAATTGGGAAGGACCTCTCCGAGCTGTTCGAAACTAAACGAGGTTTCAGACAGGGTGACCCCCTATCGTGCGATTTCTTTAATTTGCTGCTGGAGATAATTATACTAGCTGCAGAACTTAACCGAACTGGAACAATATACTATAAAGGCGTGCAATTACTGGCATATGCTGATGACATTGATATCGTCGGCCTAAACACTCGCGCTGTTAGTTCTGCTTACTCCAAACTGGAAAAAGAAGCGATAAAGATTGGTTTGATGGTGAATGAGGACAAAACGAAGTACCTGCTGTCATACAGCAAAGAGTCAACGCATACGCGCCTTTGCAACCACGCTACTGTTGGCAGCCATAATTTCGAAATAGTAAAAGACTTCGTTTATTTGGGAACCAGCATCAACACTAGCATCAACATCAGCACTGAAATCCAGCGATGAATCAATCTTGCCAATAAATTCTACTTTGGACTAGGTAGGCAATTGAAAAGTAAAGTCGTCTCTCGGCGAACGAAAATCATACTCTACAAGTCACTTATCGTACCCGTCCTTCTATATGGGGCAGAAGCATGGACCATGACAACAGCAGATGAAGCGGCTTTGGGAGTGTTTGAGAGAAAAGTTCTTCGAAAGATTTATGGACCTCTACGCGTTGGCGAGTACCGAAGAAGATTTAATGATGAGCTGTACGAGCTATACACAGACATCAACATAGTTCAGCGAATTAAAACGCAGCGGCTGCGCTGGCTAGGCCATGTTATGCGAATGAAAGATGATGCTCCGGCCAAGAAAGTGTTTCTATCGGAACCCGCCTATGGAAGCCGAGGTAGAGGGCGGCCCCCACTCCGTTGGAAAGACCAGGTGGAAAACGATTTAAACTCCCTTGGTGTCACCAATTGGCGCCGGTTGGCGGAGCGAAGGAGCGACCGGCGCGCCTTGTTGGACGGCCATAACCGTTTAGACGGTTAATTTAATTTAATTTATTTTAATTTAATTTTAATTTTATTTATTTACGATCTTGAAGATCTATATAATTTAATAAGGTACAAAGTATTTTTAATGTTTACATATTTGTTTCAATTCATTGAATTTCTTTGACTTCAACTATATAATAATCTATAAAATTATTTACTAAATAAATTTAACTACTTTACAGGTAGCGCTTTACAGTAGCTGTATAATAACTTTCTGAATTTTTTGGTATTATTACAGTTTTTAATATCAATTGGCAGATCATTATATTCTCTAATTCCTTCGTAGTATATACTTTTTTTTATCGAATTCAGATCTCACTACCGGCAAGTAAAAGTTGTTATTGTGTCTTGTTTGATAGCTATGGACCTCTCTGTTTAGTCTGATACGTTTACTTAGGTAATTCGGCAAGTTTCCCAACTTTATGTTGTGTATAAACTTCAATGTGTAGTAAGTGATGTTCTGTTTTACACTAAGCCAGTTTAAGCTGTGTAGTAAATCCTTAATTGGGGTATTATACCGTTTTCTTAATATGAAACGCATAACTTTGTTTTGTTTAATTTGTAGCCTGGATTTTTGCGAATCAGCTAATGCGAATAGGATTGTAGGACAGTAAATAAAATGCGGCTCGATAATGGATCTATAGACCATTATTTTGTATTGCATACTAATATGCCTGCATGAACGAAACATGAACCCTATTTTTTTGGAAATTTTCCCTTCGATGTATTTAAGATGTTCATCAAATGTTAATTTGTCATCTATAATTATTCCCAGGTATTTTATTCGGGTTACTCTTTCTATAGGGGTATTTGCTATTTTTAGCGATACATCATCTTGAGTCACTCTAGACCCCATTATCATCCATTTTGTCTTTTCTATGTTTATTTTAAGCATATTTTGGCACAACCACTTATATATTGCCTGTAGGTCCGATTGTATTTTTGAGGCTGCCTCATCAATTGTGTTACCGCTTATAGTCAAAAGTGCATCATCAGCGAATAATCTTATTTTGCAGTATTTGATACAGTTTTTAATATCATTTATGTAAATTATAAAAAGAATTGCTGCAAGCACCGATCCCTGTGGCAATCCTATTTCAATGTCCACTTCGGGGGAAATCTTATTTCTTATTACAGTTTTCTGCTTTCTTCCACTAAGGTAACTTTTGAACCAGTTAAGCGCTATGTTTCTTATGCCAATTTTATACAGTTTTCTTATAAGAATATCTCTGTCTACTGTTTCGAAAGCTCTTTTTAGGTCGAGGAAAACTGAAATTGTAAATTGTTTCTTCGTTCTACTTTCTTTCCATTCTGCAATTACCAGGTTAAGTGCAGTTTCACACGAGTGTTTTGATCTAAACCCCGACTGCTCCTTTATAATAATTTCGTTTTTATTTAAGTAATCCAGCAATTGGTTCTTAACTACAGTTTCTATTATTTTCTCATCGCTAGGTAAGGTATTTATGGGTCGTATCTCCTCTGGTTTAATTGTTCCCTTTACTTTTTCCACAGGTACAATTACTGAGGTCTTCCAGCAGTCTGGAAATACACCAAATTGGAAACTTTCATTAATTACACATGTGTAGGTATATCCTAAGTACTCCATGCTGTCCTTTAATACACCTTCCGTTACTAATTTTTTTCCTCCGTACTTGTTTTTTAATTTTGTTGTAACTCTCATAATTTCTTCAACATCTATTTCCTTCAATTTAAACACGCTTCTGCTTATCTCCATTTGATTTCCACCTGCTTCGAAGATTTCAATGCTATCTCTGATTCCGATTATGCTCTCATTAAAGTAACGGTTTAATTCAGTTGCTATTTCATAATCATCTTCAATAAGAGCACCATTTATAGAAATTTTTTGAATTTGTGCTACCTCACTACTCAAATTTATGGCGTCTTTTAGACATTTCCACATTAAGTTTTGGTTATTAGTATTTCTTGAGATTTTGTTTTCCATAAATGTTTTCTTTTTTATTTTAACTGCTTTTTTGTAATATCGTTTTATTGTAATATAGTTATCCCAAATATTGGTTCTCTCTGCTATTTTAAATTGTTCATACTTCAGCTTATTTAACTCTGTTAGTTCATGGTCGTACCATTTATTAATCAATTTAACTTGAACTCGCTTTTTATATGTTAAAGTGGCCATTACGTCATTAAGGATGTTGTTTATTCTTTGGACCTTTAGGCTAACTTCGCAGTTGTTTAGTTCAGCTAAGTTGTAAGTTCTAAGGAGATTTACTAAGTGGTCTTTTGCATAGTTACTCCAACACACGCGGTTTTCAAAGATTCTCATTTGGTACTTCTTTTGAATTCGTAGTTTGAATGAAATAGTTTCATGATCCGATATTTTATGCGAATCCAAATTCGATACTTCAACTTCAGTTTTGTTACTAAAGAGTAGATCTATTCTCGTTTGCGTTGTTTCTGTTATTCTTGTATTAAAATTAATTAATTGATACATTGCTAGTGATTCGAATGTCATGATTAGCTGTCTCGAGTATGTTGTGTGTGTATTGACATTTATATTAAAGTCGCCAATAACGATATTGTTGCCGCTTTCAGAAAAGCAATCTTCCATCATCTCATTAATATGTCTTATGAATTCGGCATCACTGGTGTTTGGTGAGTGATATAACGCACAAACCCTCCACTTAGTTATACATCGTATTGTTTCAAACACAATACACCATATATTATTACCTATGCTCCTATTGAATATAACTTTGAAATCAATTTTCTTATGAATATAGGTTAAGACACCACCGGTGTGACGACTATGCGAGTCGCATCTAATATGATTGCACCCAGCAATCTCCAGTTCCGAGTCATATACATCCTCCGTAGTATGTGTTTCTGCACAAAGTACAATATCTGGATTTTCTTCCTCGATCATTATTTCAACTTCATTTTTGTTAGCTGTGATACTATTTGTGTTAAGATATATACATTTTAGTTTATTTTTGGGTTTCTTGAATTTGTCATTTTATATTTTTTGTGAGCTTTCTGCATCTTCATTTAGTTGCTAATATCCTAATTTTTGTTTTTTTATCTCTAGTTTATTATTGTAGCAGTGACAGTTCCTGTCAAATGTATCATGATTTATGTCTAAAGCTAGGTTTAAGTTTGTGTTCGCTTTTATGCAATTTAGACACTTGTTAATTGGATTTTCTTCACATGTTTTATCGTTGTGTTTTCCGTGGCATTTGTGGCAACCTTCTTCGTTTTTACAGTCGGCTGATTTATGATTAAATCCTTTGCATTTGTAGCACATTAGTACATTAATAGCATCGAAGACTACATCTATCCCACCCGATATTTATTCGCTCTGCGGCAAGAACCTTTGTAAAATCCTCTTTATCTATTTCGATGATTGCATTATACACCTTTATGTTGCCTCGATTTCTTTCAAACTGCTTCAATACTTTTAATGAGCCTTGGATCAGGTTAATATTTTGCTTCTTTATTGATTCTATTAAATCGCTGTTTTCGTATTTAAAATTCATTCCTGTATTAAAAAAGCTTGGGCGAATTGAATTTGGCACTTTTATTTCATATTCCTTGCCAATGTTTTTTTCAATGGCATCTTTGATTTTTTTGCGTTCATCATTATTTTGACTACGAATCACCATTACACCATTATTTTTTGATACAATTTTCGAAATATTCAAATCTTTGGGATCAACTTTGCTGTTCAGGTCTATTTTCGTTTTTTCAACCGCTTGCTTCACTTTGGGTTTCACAATTATTGCAACATCGTTTTTTAACTCTGGCAATGCCTTTTTCTTTATATTGTTTTTAATAGTTTCTGCGTATGACATTTGTATTTCATTAGTGTTGTTGTTCAGCTTTTTAATTTCACTATGCACCTTTTCGTTGTCTTTGCCGATTGTTTCAGTTTTGTTTTTTACTTCTTCAACCATTTCATATAAGTTTTTTACTTCTCCAATTTTTTTTTCAAATAATTTCTGAGATTTTTCCATCATTGCAACACGCTGTGTATACCGCGTTTCAACTGCTTCCAATAATGACTTTATCTCATTTTGACTTTTTTTCATAGTTTCTTCGAATTCGCTCTTGTATTCATTTAATATAGAGTTATTTTTTTTTACACTCATCTGCATATCTTGTAGCACCAGGTCGACGTTTTGTATGTATGTTATACATTCGTCACACATAAATCGTATCATGTTGTTTTTTTCACCAATAATTTTTGCGCTATATTTATCTACTCCTGAGCATTGTAGGCTCTCATGGTACACTTTCCCACACACTCCTTCACATGCTATTCCACTTTCCCTCTTATTGTGGAATTGCATTTTGCACACACACCCATTATTGCCGTTTATTTATCCGTGTATATGATCTATGTTTATAGTTTGTATAAATGTGAAACAATTTATTTTCAATATAAAATAGTTAATTATGGAGTTTTGTTCACTTTATTTGTGATTACTAGAACACAAATTCGCTTATTGAGTCTCTACCTCGCATTTTTAACGATTTTTAACACTTACAAGAGGAAAATACCAAAATATAACACAGCACTTCACATTCGCCTCGCTAGTTTATAGTTAATAACACTACTATAGTTAATAACACACACTATGCGAATTAATTTAGGCGCCAATTAAGTAAGTAAGTAAGTTTTGTTATAGATATCAGGGAAGAATTGCAAAGCGAGCAGCGGGGTATTCATATGGCTGAGTGGTTAAGGGCATCTGCCTTTACACTATTATAAAGTATGAATGTTGGAGATTTCGAGTTCAATACTCAGCTCCCGAGAAGCTTGCAGATGAAGAAGTAAAATTCAGAAAGATGTCCTAGTAACCATCACCGTTTGTAAACTTTGCAAATTTTCTAATTTATTTAATAATTTGGGAAAAATTTAAACATCGTGACATCAGGACGGACAAGGCGACAGCTGTTTCGATTATACCTTGTAAATCTCTTCAAAGCCTTTTCTCCCGGGAGTGGGAGTCGAACCCGCACTCCTACGATAGTTGAAATGGTTACAAACACATTCAGCTACGTCATGCCTTAGTTGATGTAAAGTTTTCCCCAATTGCCTTCTTTTTGCGTATTTTAATCTTTTACACATTGCATACTTCGTATGCAATTATGTGTTAAAACTATGCTTGGTACGGCGGTTTTCAAAGAAACGTTGGTTTTGTTGCTGTTTTTGTTCTATTTATAGAACTACAACGAATTAACCAATTTTGTCTGTTTGTATGATTTAATTGGGGATTGCCCGTATTGCTTTTTTAAATGTATGAAAACATTTATTTTTTTAGCAATTTTTTAATTTTATAATTTATTTAATAATTTGGGAAAAATTTAAATTTAATATCAATAACTGAAACCAACACATTGGCAACATTTATTTACAACACGCAAAAACTGCTAAGTTTCAGGAACATAACATCTAAACCCAGAACAATTAAACAAAGGGTAACACAGGGTGGTGTCCTATCCCTACTTTTCTTTAACTTCTACATATCGAAGCTACCTTCACCACCAGAAGGAGTTACACGCGAAACCTGACATTGTCACCGACCAATATAACAAAAACAGTTAGCATTAACAAATTATTAAGCTATTGCATAGATTTTATCGCGGGCTTGGCGACTAAATCAAAAAAAACCGAAACGGATATTTGCCAAAAAAGATCCGAAAAGGCTCGAAAAGATTCGAAAACGTTCGTAAAGGTTCGGTGTTAGCAACAGGTCAAATACATAATATTGGATCTCATAATCAGCGGTGGGCAGGTTACCAAATTGAGAATGTGTTAGTAAACACGAACGCGTAACGAGCACGAAAGCAAAATCAATTATTTATTTAGTTTGATTTCAATGCTTGAACGGTGAACATGTGTCACACGCACTCTTTGGTACTCCGTTTTAAGCGCGCGTGCGACACTTCCTCACCGTACGACCATCGAAATCAAACTAAAAGAGCTGTCGTTGATTTTCACGAAGTAGCCATTGTGCTATCGCTTATCGTATACATATATGGTCGCTTACAAGCCAACCTAATAAAACCGCACTGCGTTTTTTTAGCGCACGCAACCAACCGGCGTTTTTTGCCCTAACCCAAATAAGCATGCGTTGCGACAATGTAAAGCATGTGTGCAAACGTCAAATCTAAATGTCACGCAGAAAAAAAATTGGAAATCGAGTTAGGTTTTCACGCAGCAAATTCAATTTGTGTTGCTCTCATACAAGTTGTATGTGCATGAGACATTTTTGACAGAAAATGACTTGCGTGCGATTATATTAGGTTGGCCTGTTAGTAGGTGCTAACCTCACGCCCAGCCCGGATCATAAAGTTAAAGTTAAAGTGAATGTTAAAGTTAAAGTTAAAGTTAAAGTTAAAGTGAATGTTAAAGTTAAAGCGAAAGTTAAAGTTAAAGTTAAAGTTAAAAATAAAGTTAAAGTTAAAGTTAAAGTTAAAGTTAAAGTTAAAGTTAAAGTTAAAGTTAAAGTTAAAGTTAAGGTTAAAGTTAAAGTTAAAGTTAAAGTGAATGTTAAAGTTAAAGCGAAAGTTAAAGTTAAAGTGGAAGTTAAAGTTAAGGTTAAAGTTGAAGTTAAAGTTAAAGTTAAAGTTAAAGTTAAAGTCAAAGTTAAAGTTATAGTTAAGGTTAAAGTTAAAGTTGAAGTTAAAGTTAAAGTTAAAGTAAAATTTAAAGTTAAAGTTAAGGTTAAGGTTAAAGTTAAAGTTAAAGTTAAAGTTTAAGTTAAAGCTAAAGTTAAAGTTGAAGTTAAAGTTAAAGTTAAAGTTTAAGTTAAAGCTAAAGTTAAAGTTAAAGTTAAAGTGGAAGTTAAAGTTAAAGTTAAGGTTAAGGTTAAAGTTAAAGTTAAACTTAAAGTTAAAGTTAAAGTTAAAGTTAAAGTCAAAGTTAAAGTTAAAGTTAAGGTTAAAGTTAAAGTTAAAGTTGAAGTTAAAGTTAAAGTTAAAGTTGAAGTTGAAGTTAAAGTTAAAGTTAAAGTGGAAGTTAAAGTTAAAGTTAAGGTTAAGGTTAAAGTTAAACTTAAAGTTAAAGTTAAAGTTAAAGTCAAAGTTAAGGTTAAAGTTAAAGTTAAAGTTAAAGTTAAAGTTAAAGTCAAAGTTAAAGTTATAGTTAAGGTTAAAGTTAAAGTTGAAGTTAAAGTTAAAGTTAAAGTAAAATTTAAAGTTAAAGTTAAGGTTAAAGTTAAAGTTAAAGTTAAAGTTAAAGTCAAAGTTAAAGTTATAGTTAAGGTTAAAGTTAAAGTTGAAGTTAAAGTTAAAGTTAAAGTTAAAGTAAAAGTTAAAGTTAAAGTTGAAGTTAAAGTTAAAGTTAAAGTTAAAGTAAAAGTTAAAGTTAAAGTAAAATTTAAAGTTAAAGTTAAGGTTAAGGTTAAAGTTAAAGTTAAACTTAAAGTTAAAGTTAAAGTCAAAGTTAAAGTTAAAGTTAAGGTTAAAGTTAAAGTTTAAGTTAAAGCTAAAGTTAAAGTTAAAGTTAAAGTGGAAGTTAAAGTTAAAGTTAAGGTTAAGGTTAAAGTTAAAGTTAAACTTAAAGTTAAAGTTAAAGTTAAAGTCAAAGTTAAAGTTAAAGTTAAGGTTAAAGTTAAAGTTGAAGTTAAAGTTAAAGTTAAAGTTAAAGTTGAAGTTGAAGTTAAAGTTAAAGTTAAAGTTAAAGTGGAAGTTAAAGTTAAAGTTAAAGTTAAGGTTAAGGTTAAGGTTAAAGTTAAACTTAAAGTTAAAGTTAAAGTTAAAGTCAAAGTTAAGGTTTAAGTTAAAGCTAAAGTTAAAGTTGAAGTTAAAGTTAAAGTGGAAGTTAAAGTTAAAGTTAAAGTTAAGGTTAAGGTTAAAGTTAAAGTTAAAGTTTAAGTTAAAGCTAAAGTTAAAGTTAAAGTGGAAGTTAAAGTTAAAGTTAAGGTTAAGGTTAAAGTTAAAGTTAAACTTAAAGTTAAAGTTAAAGTCAAAGTTAAAGTTAAAGTTAAGGTTAAAGTTAAACTTAAAGTTAAAGTTAAAGTCAAAGTTAAGGTTTAAGTTAAAGCTAAAGTTAAAGTTGAAGTTAAAGTTAAAGTGGAAGTTAAAGTTAAAGTTAAAGTTAAGGTTAAGGTTAAAGTTAAAGTTAAAGTTTAAGTTAAAGCTAAAGTTAAAGTTAAAGTGGAAGTTAAAGTTAAAGTTAAACTTAAGGTTAAGGTTAAAATTAAAGTTAAACTTAAAGTTTAAGTTAAAGCTAAAGTTAAAGTTAAAGTGGAAGTTAAAGTTAAAGTTAAAGTTAAGGTTAAGGTTAAAATTAAAGTTAAACTTAAAGTTAAAGTTAAAGTTAAAGTCAAAGTTAAAGTTAAAGTTAAGGTTAAAGTTAAAGTTGAAGTTAAAGTTAAAGTTAAAGTTAAAGTTGAAGTTGAAGTTAAAGTTAAAGTTAAAGTTAAAGTTAAAGTGGAAGTTAAAGTTAAAGTTAAAGTTAAGGTTAAGGTTAAAGTTAAACTTAAAGTTAAAGTTAAAGTTAAAGTCAAAGTTAAGGTTTAAGTTAAAGCTAAAGTTAAAGTTGAAGTTAAAGTTAAAGTGGAAGTTAAAGTTAAAGTTAAAGTTAAGGTTAAGGTTAAAGTTGAAGTTAAAGTTTAAGTTAAAGCTAAAGTTAAAGTTAAAGTGGAAGTTAAAGTTAAAGTTAAACTTAAGGTTAAGGTTAAAATTAAAGTTAAACTTAAAGTTTAAGTTAAAGCTAAAGTTAAAGTTAAAGTGGAAGTTAAAGTTAAAGTTAAGGTTAAGGTTAAAGTTAAAGTTAAAGTTTAAGTTAAAGCTAAAGTTAAAGTTAAAGTGGAAGTTAAAGTTAAAGTTAAACTTAAGGTTAAGGTTAAAATTAAAGTTAAACTTAAAGTTTAAGTTAAAGCTAAAGTTAAAGTTAAAGTGGAAGTTAAAGTTAAAGTTAAAGTTAAGGTTAAGGGTAAAATTAAAGTTAAACTTAAAGTTAAAGTTAAAGTCAAAGTTAAAGTTAAAGTTAAGGTTAAAGTTAAAGTTAAAGTTAAAGTTGAAGTTAAAGTTAAAGTTAAAGTTAAAGTTAAAGTGGAAGTTAAAGTTAAAGTTAAAGTTAAGGTTAAAGTTAAAGTTAAAGTTAAAGTTGAAGTTAAAGTTAAAGTTAAATTTAAAGTGGAAGTTAAAGTTAAAGTTAAAGTTAAGGTTAAGGTTAAAGTTAAACTTAAAGTTAAAGTTAAAGTCAAAGTTTTTTTTTTGTTTTTTTTTTTTTTTTTTTTTGTGTTTCGTGGAAGGAGGAAATGCTTTATGCACTGACCGGGATATTTAAGCCTCACTGCGAGACTCTCCGAGTGTAGGACTCCCTTCTTCCATGAAGGCCTACCCACTAAAACCTAACCTCCCACGGCCCGCGCAAATCCCCGTACCTGGGACCGCGTTTAGCATTACTTCGGGTACGGGTGCGCGCTACGTGAGCTCTATGGCTACTCTCACGCTAATGGGCTAGGCATCCCTCTTCTCGTTTACTGGTAAGTATATGCCTCACATATGTGCTGACCGTATCCCATCTGTCTCTTCGACAGTTCATGTTATTAATGACACTGCCCGGGGATAGGTCGCCAAGTACCTCTTCTACCCTCCTTCGCTGATGGGAGAAGTGCCTGCATTCGAAGAAGGTGTGGCGTACATCGTCTATTTCCCCACAGTACAGACAGCTCGGGCTATCAACCTTACCCTAAAGTTAAAGTTAAAGTTAAAGTTAAAGTTAAGGTTAAAGTTGAAGTTGAAGTTAAAGTTAAAGTTAAAGTTAAGATTAAAGTCAAAGTTAAAGTTAAAGTTAAAGTTAAGGTTAAAGTTAAAGTTAAAGTTGAAGTTAAAGTTAAAGTTAAAGTTAAGGTTAAAGTTAAAGTTAAAGTTAAAGTAAAGTTAAAGTTATAGTTAAGGTTAAAGTTAAAGTTGAAGTTAAAGTTAAAGTTAAAGTTAAAGTTAAAGTAAAAGTTAAAGTTAAAGTAAAATTTAAAGTTAAAGTTAAGGTTAAGGTTAAAGTTAAAGTTAAAGTTAAAGTTAAAGTTAAAGTTTAAGTTAAAGCTAAAGTTAAAGTTGAAGTTAAAGTTAAAGTTTAAGTTAAAGCTAAAGTTAAAGTTAAAGTTAAAGTGGAAGTTAAAGTTAAAGTTAAAGTTAAGGTTAAAGTTAAAGTTAAACTTAAAGTTAAAGTTAAAGTTAAAGTCAAAGTTAAAGTTAAAGTTAAGGTTAAAGTTAAAGTTGAAGTTAAAGTTAAAGTTGAAGCTAAAGTTAAAGTTACAGTTAAAGTGGAAGTTAAAGTTAAAGTTAAAGTTAAAGTTAAGGTTAAGGTTAAAGTTAAACTTAAAGTTAAAGTTAAAGTCGAAGTTTTTTTTTTTTTTTTTTTTTTTTGTGTTTCGTGGAAGGAGGAAATGCTTTATGCACTGACCGGGATATTTAAGCCTCACTGCGAGACTCTCCGAGTGTAGGACTCCCTTCTTCCATGAAGGCCTACCCACTAAAACCTAACCTCCCACGGCCCGCGCAAATCCCCGTACCTGGGACCGCGTTTAGCATTACTTCGGGTACGGGTGCGCGCTACGTGAGCTCTATGGCTACTCTCACGCTAATGGGCTAGGCATCCGTCTTCTCGTTTACTGGTAAGTATATGCCTCACATATGTGCTGACCGTATCCCATCTGTCTCTTCGACAGTTCATGTTATTAATGACACTGCCCGGGGATAGGTCGCCAAGTACCTCTTCTACCCTCCTTCGCTGATGGGAGAAGTGCCTGCATTCGAAGAAGGTGTGGCGTACATCGTCTATTTCCCCACAGTACAGACAGCTCGGGCTATCAACCTTACCCTAAAGTTAAAGTTAAAGTTAAAGTTAAGATTAAAGTCAAAGTTAAAGTTAAAGTTAAAGTTAAGGTTAAAGTTAAAGTTAAAGTTAAAGTTGAAGTTAAAGTTAAAGTTAAAGTTAAAGTTAAAGTTAAAGTTAAAGTTAAAGTTAAAGTTAAAGTTAAAGTTAAAGTTAAAGTTAAAGTTAAAGTTAAAGTTAAAGTCAAAGTTAAAGTTAAAGTTAAAGTTAAACTTAAAGTTAAAGTTAAAGTTAAAGTTAAAGTTAAGGTTAAAGTTAAAGTTAAAGTTAAGGTTAAAGTTAAAGTTAAAGTTAAAGTTAAGGTTAAAGTTAAACTTAAAGTTAAAGTTAAAGTCAAAGTCAAAGTTAAAGTTAAAGTTAAGGTTAAAGTTAAAGTTAAGGTTAAAGTTAAAGTTAAAGTTAAGGTTAAAGTTAAACTTAAAGTTAAAGTTAAAGTTAAAGTTAAGGTTAAAGTTAAAGTTAAAGTTAAAGTGAAAGTTAAAGTTAAAGTTAAAGTTAAGGTTAAGGTTAAGGTTAAGGTTAAGGTTAAAGTTAAGGTTAAAGTTAAGGTTAAAGTTAAAGTTAAGGTTAAAGTTAAGGTTAAAGTCAAAGTTAAAGTTAAAGTTAAAGTTAAAGTTAAGGTTAAAGTTAAAGTTAAAGTTAAAGTCAAAGTTAAAGTTAAGGTTAAAGTTAAAGTTAAAGTTAAGGTTAAGGTTAAGGTTAAAGTTAAAGATAAAGTTAAAGTTAAAGTTAAGGTTAAAGTTAAAGTTAAAGTTAAAGTTAAAGTTAAAATTAAAGTTAAAGTTAAGGTTAAACTTAAAGTTAAAGTTAAAGTTAAAGTCAAAGTTAAAGTTAAAGTTAAGGTTAAAGTTAAAGTTAAAGTTAAGGTTAAAGTTAAAGTTAAAGTTAAGGTTAAAGTTAAACTTAAAGTTAAAGTTAAAGTGAAAAAGTTAAAGTTAAAGTTAAAGTTAAGGTTAAAGTTGAAGTTAAAGTTAAAGTGAATGTTAAAGTTAAAGCGAAAGTTAAAGTTAAAAATAGAGTTAAAGTTAAAGTGGAAGTTAAAGTTAAAGTTAAGGTTAAAGTTAAAGTTAAAGTTATAGTTAAGGTTAAAGTTAAAGTTGAAGTTAAAGTTAAAGTTAAAGTTAAAGTTAAAGTTAAAGTAAAAGTTAAGGTTAAAGTTTAAGTTAAAGTCAAAGTTAAAGTTAAAGTTAAGGTTAAAGTTAAAGTTAAAGTTAAAGTCAAAGTTAAAGTAAAGGTTAAAGTTAAAGTTAAAGTTTAAGTTTAAGTTAAAGTTAAAGTTGAAGTAAAGTTAAAGTTAAAGTTAAAGTTTTTTTTTTTTTTTTTTTTTTTTGTGTTTCGTGGAAGGAGGAAATGCTTTATGCACTGACCGGGATATTTAAGCCTCACTGCGAGACTCTCCGAGTGTAGGACTCCCTTCTTCCATGAAGGCCTACCCACTAAAACCTAACCTCCCACGGCCCGCGCAAATCCCCGTACCTGGGACCGCGTTTAGCATTACTTCGGGTACGGGTGCGCGCTACGTGAGCTCTATGGCTACTCTCACGCTAATGGGCTAGGCATCCGTCTTCTCGTTTACTGGTAAGTATATGCCTCACATATGTGCTGACCGTATCCCATTTGTCTCTTCGACAGGTCATGTTATTAATGACACTGCCCGGGGATAGGTCGCCAAGTACCTCTTCTACCCTCCTTCGCTGATGCGAGAAGTGCCTGCATTCGAAGAAGGTGTGGCGTACATCGTCTATTTCCCCACAGTACAGGCAGCTCGGGCTATCAACTTTACCCATTCTGTGTAGGTATTTGCGGAAGTAACTATGTCCCGTTAGAAACTGGGTCAGGTAAAAGTCTACCTCTCCGTGCGGTCGCTTCAACCATGGATTCAGTTCAGGGATTAGTTCCCTAGTCCACTTTCCTACGATGCTGTTGCTCCACTGATCTTGCCAACATCGGATCGATCGCGCCTGCATGGCAACAGCAGCTCTACTTGCTTGCGATCCGTTGTCATATATTGTTTTTCTTTCCTCAACGAGAAGATATATCGGTATGGTTCCCGCAACGACCAGGACAGCTTCAGCTGATACCGAGCGGTAAGCCGAAGATATTCGCAGCGCCCCTCTGCGTTGGACCGAGGTGAGGGCGACTCGGTTCTTCCGGTATTTCATTGCGTCCGCCCAGATTTCTGCACCATATAAGAGTATAGAATCCGAGGCTGATGCAAGCAACTTCCTTGTGCATGGCTTTGGGCCACCTGTGTTTGCCATTAATCTACTCAACTGCGCTATTATGCGCGCAGCTCTTTCGCAGGCCCCTCGTATGTGATCCGAGAAGTTGAGTTTGCTGTCTAACCTCACTCCCAGATATTTCGTTGAAGCGAGTGTTTCTATTGGCTGGTCCCCAACCATCATGTTCCTGGTAGTGGGAATACGTCTCTTTGTGAAGATGACGATCTCCGTTTTGGCTGTTGCTAACTGGAGACCGTGCTCAGCCATCCACCTATTTACATTACGCATGACCTGGTTTAATTTTAGCTGTGCCAGCTCGCAGCTTGGTGCTGTTATCACAGCTGCCACGTCGTCTGCAAATGCAACGAGGAAGGTGCTTTCTGGCATGTCTAATCGAAGAAGACTGTCGTAAGTTATATTCCAGAGATCGGGACCTAGTACCGAACCCTGGGCTGCTTATTTTTACCTTTTTTTGACCGTGAGTACTTTCATATATTAGATACCTCTCTCTTAGGTAGTCCCTTAAAATTTCTAACAAATATTGCGGTACTTTGAAAGTGCTTTCTAGTGCCTCAAGCATGTCCTCCCACCTAGCTGAGTTAAAAGCGTTTTTGACGTCCAGCGTGACCAGCAACACTATAGGTCTTGCTCTGTGGCACGCTGTCTCGGCTTTCTTGACTGCGTCTATAACTTCTGCTATGGCATCTATTGTAGAGTGCCCCCTCCGAAAACCATGCTGTCTGGGCGACAGTCCTCCGGCGTCCTGTAACGCTCTGGTGAGGCGTTGCTTCAGGAGACTCTCCATCAATTTCCCTGCTGTGTCCAACATACATAGGGGACGGTAGGATGATGGAGAGTTGGGATCTCCTTTCCCTTTTGGAATGAGAACCAGTCGTGCTGTCTTCCATATGGTGGGGAAAATTCTTTCTTCGAGACATTTGTTGTACATGTGCAACATAAGTTCTGGGCAGTCGTTTGCAGCTAGTCTAATTGCCTCCGCGGGTATTCCGTCGGGCCCAGATGCTTTCCTAGGTTTCATAGTTCGCACGGCAGTTTTAAGCTCTTCTTCTTGGAATGGTTCCACGTTGCGATCTTCATGGGTAACGTACCCGCCCTCCCTAGGCAGTTGGGTGGGAAACAGGCCATCCACAATGTTCCTTATTTGGTTCTCGTCCATCAGCTGGTTTGGCGGACGGAACTTCTTCATTACTATCTTATATCCCTGCCCCCATGGGTCTCGATCCACTTCCTCGCAAAGCGCTTTCCAGCACTTAAGCTTGCTTTGCTTAATGGCAGCACTAAGAGCTTTCTTCGCTCCTTTGTACGCTTCCGACTTTACTAGAGCCTCAGGCCTGCCGCGCGCGCGAGTTGCTAGCCTTCGCATCCTGTGGCATATTTTCCGCAGCTCCGCGATTTCGCTATTCCACCAGTATACCTGCTTTTTACCCCTCCACACTCCCCTCCGTGGCATAGAGAGGTTGCAAGCGTGGCGAAGACAGCTCATTGTCTTTTCAACCGTCTCTTCCGTCGGACTGGAGTTGTTGATTATCCGTCGGGCATCCCCCAGTACTGATGCGGAGAACGTGGCAGAGTCGACCTTGGATGCGTCCCATGCTTTTGTTCTGCGTGGCCCGTTCGGAATCTGCCTCTGACCGGGATCGTTTAGGTGGAAAGTGATGTAGTTGTGATCGCTGCCAGTCAGATCCTCTATGACTCTCCATCCAGCAGCGGTCAGCAGCAGGCTTTCTGACACTAGTGTTACATCGGGGATCGAGTATCCAAAGCCTGGCCGTCGGTATGTAGGGGTCGTACCAGTGTTAAGCACGTTCAAACCGAGCCTGGCTGCCATCTCCAGGACTAACCTTCCACGGGTGTTAGTCTGCGGCATTCCCCATTCGACGGCTCTTGCGTTAAAGTCTCCCGCCACAACCAGGTTACTAGTTAAGTCCCTCAGGTCGTCTTCAATAAGTTCAAGCTTCTCCCTGAACGTTTGAATGGGATCATTCGGGGACAAGTAGCAGCTTACTATTGTGGTATTATTCGTAGTTAGGCGGACGTAGCCTTGTCCGGCAACACGGTTCACAATATTGGCGTTTGCATCTGTCATCCAGATTGCGGCGGTGCCGGTGTTGTCTATATGCCAATCATTTCGGGCTCTATAGGGTTCGCTGATGATAACGCTGTTAGCTTTATGGTCTAAGACCAACTGTTGTAGTAGCTCATCAGCAAGTCTGCTCCGGTTTAGGTTGCCTTGGATAAAACTAATCACTATTGAATTGAGACTTTGGCCTTTGCAACAGCGAGTGCCGCTCTGAAAATGCTGCATGCTCCAGATCCAGGGACATGATCGAGCTTCTGTGTATAACACAGGTAACATTTTGGAGCTGCGGTACAGGCCGAAGCTTTGTGGCCGCTTTGCCCACACTTCCAGCAGGCGTTACTCCTGTCTGGACCCTTGCATTCTGCCTTCCGGTGTCCGTAGCCGAGACACCTAAAGCAGCGTTGTACTTCTGCTCGCTGTCTGATTCGGCACTGTATCCATCCGATAGGCATTTTACCTTTTTTGAGTAGGGCGTTGCCAATATTCTCGTCCACTTCGACCACCGCCATTTTCTGTTCTCTTTGGTTTGCTGCGAACACAGAGACACGGAAAGGTCTAGTGATTTCTTCTTTTCCGACCTCCCTCCTTATGGCGTCTTGGATTTCTGTTTCAGTTGTGAGACAGACCATGCCAAGTACTTCCAACTTCATCCGCTTGGAGAGCTGTTGTGCTTTACCGACCTCTCCTACTGCACTACCTATAGCTGATCTGAAGGCCGTCTGGTCACTGCAGCGCGCCGTTTCAATCAGTACGTTACCAGATTTGGTTTTTCGTACTGACCGTACCACCGTACCTGTGTCATTAGGGCGGAGCTGGCCGCGTATGGCCCCTAGTACCTGGGCATAGCTTTTGCCTTCCACAGGTTTTACCACAAAAGTTGCTGCTTGTCTCCTCTTTCTCGCCCGTTTTTGAGCTTTAGGAGCTTGGACGGGGGTTGCCTGCTTGGCTGGCTGGGCCCGCTGTTTCAGCCTCCGGCGCGCTACATTGGACCAAGACTCACCTTGTGAAAGCGTATTTGTTCTTTCATCTCGTTTCTTTTTGGCTTCCAAGTCCTCCGAGTGGGAATCTGAGCTCGTTCGTGCCCTCTTGCTTTTTCGGCCCGATTCTCTGCTCTCATCTACCTTTTGGGCCCTTAACGATCCCATGCAGCTTAACGCTTCCTCGAGAAGAGCCATACCGGTTTTTATGTCCTTGGACACGGTCTTCTGCTTGAGAGCGGTTTCCTGCATCTCGCGCAGCACTGATACCGCGTACTCCAGCAGTTCGTCTTGGCTCTTCGCTTCGAGGCTTGTGTATGAGAGTGAGCCTCTTGGCGGAGTCGCACGTTTCTCCTTCCCAACAGCGCGCTGTGCAACGACATTGGGTGAGCTGACCGACGCTTTTTCCCTTGCAGTAGCAGGTGTTGACTGGCTGGGGTTATTGCGCAGCTGTGCTTTCGCTGCCTTTGTCTTTTCCGCCGATTTGGTGCCTTGTGTGGGCATTACCGACAAGGTCGCTTTAGCGGGGGTTGTTAAAACCGGCGATCTCAGCACTTTAGTGCTCTTCTTGAACACCGCTTCATCGCCCCTTTCTTTCTCGCTTTCTCTACTTTTATCTTCCTTTGTTGTTTTTATTTTGTTCCTCCTTTGTTCTATTGGGTCTCCGCTTCAAGCCGCTATCTCCGCACGATGTGCAGTCGGCTTCTTCAATTCCCGTGGTTATCTTTGCAGAAGCAGGGAGGCCACACGTGGGTTGACACAGGTCCTTATGGGAGTCTGTGTTCAGAGCCAGAATACAGCGTTAGTCAGGAGTCGGCTCAACTGAGCCTGCACCATCAACTTAATGGCGACGTGCTTCGAACGTACTTGAAGACCTGCCAAGGTTTTAACGAGACGGAGACGATGCCGATATTAACCTACCAGCCGTTTCGGCAAGGTGTCACCCTTGCTTATTAAGGTAGTAGCCTATCGTCATCGCCAGCCCGTAGCAATCAGTTCATAATCATATTTCCAGTTTTGGTCAACAGGATCTTACTGGTCTCGATCCTGTGGATGCTTGATGGGGTATTTTAGGGCGGCATCCTATCGCCCTTCCACCGGAACTTTGGGATGTGTTGCCCTTAGAGCAACACATTCCCATTTTTCCACTGGATTGCTCGTTTTGGTTCGCCCTGAGTACTTAATTCACTCAGTACCTCCCGTCTTGTGGGAAGCGTTCCTCTATCCACCACCTGAGGAGGCGCCCGGTAGGGGACCGATACCCCCGCGGGTAAACTTAAAGTTAAAGTTAAAGTTAAAGGTAAAGTTGAAGTTGAAGTTGAAGTTGAAGTTAAAGTTAAAGTTAAAGTTAAAGTTAAAAAAGTTAAAGTTAAAGTTAAAGTTAAGGTTAAAGTTAAAGTTAAAGTTAAAGTTAAAGTCAAAGTTAAAGTTAAGGTTAAAGTTAAAGTTAAAGTTAAAGTCAAAGTTAAAGTTAAAGTTAAAGTTAAAGTTAAAGTTAAAGTTAAGGTTAAAGTTAAAGTCAAAGTTAAAGTTAAAGTCAAAGTTAAAGTTAAAGTTAAAGTTAAAGTTAAGGTTAAAGTTAAAGTTAAAGTTAAAGTTAAAGTTAAAGTCAAAGCTAAAGTTAAAGTTAAAGTTAAGATTAAAGTTAAAGTTAAAGTTAAAGTTAAAGTTAAAGTCAAAGTTAAGATTAAAGTTAAAGTTAAAGTTAAGGTTAAAGTTAAAGTCAAAGTTAAAGTTAAAGTTAAAGTCAAAGTTAAAGTTAAAGTTAAAGTTAAGGTTAAAGTTAAAATTAAAGTTAAAGTTAAAGTCAAAGCTAAAGTTAAAGTTAAAGTTAAGATTAAAGTTAAAGTTAAAGTTAAGGTTAAAGTTAAAGTTAAAGTTAAGATTAAAGTTAAAGTTAAAGTTAAAGCTAAAGTTAAAGTTAAGGTTAAAGTTAAGGTTAAAGTTAAAGTCAAAGTTAAAGTTAAAGTTAAAGTTAAAGTTAAAGTTAAGGTTAAAGTTAAAGTCAAAGCTAAAGTTAAAGTTAAGGTTAAAGTTAAAGTTAAAGTTAAGGTTAAAGTTAAAGTTAAGGTTAAAGTTAAACTTAAAGTTAAAGTGAAAGTTAAAGCTAAAGTTAAAGTCAAAGTTAAGGTTAAATTTAAAGTTGAAGTTAAAGTTAAAGTTAAAGTTAAAGTTAAATTTAAGGTTAAAGTTAAAGTTAAGTTTAAAGTTAAAGTTAAATTTAAAGTTACAGTTAATGTTAAAGTTAAAGTTAAAGTGAATGTTAAAGTTAAAGTTAAAATTAAAAATGAAGTTAAATTTAAAGTTAAGAATAAAGTTAAAGTTAAAGTGAAAGTTAAATATTAACTTCTCATTTATTCAATAAAAGTAAAAAATTTGTTTTCTTATCGGTCACCGCGATTAAAAAGGTTAAATTGAATTAATATCAAAGACAAAACTTGAAATAATATCAAAGAAAACAAAATGTTGCATAAATATTATAATTGCATAAGTTGATAATATGCAATAGCTTTACCGCGGCAGTCCCCGAGTGCCACACGTCCTTTTTTATATTTCTTGTCGCGTCTGAGCCGTACTATATGTATATATAAGTACTTAGATGTACCAACATTTTTGCGGAATGAAGCATTATAGTAGTGCTATACAAACATTGTATTACCCACTCAGTCCGCTTCTCATGCCCCATTTTATGCAGGTTTAAATGTGCGCGAATGTTGCGTCCGTTACCCAGGACTCACGGATGCATTTTTATACTTAGTTGAGCAAAACTCACAGAGTATATCTTCAGCTTATATTATATACCCTCCATTAGCATATTTGACGAAAATGAGTCGCTTCCCAAGGCAGCCGGTTCTATGTACGGAGCGACTCGGGATTTTTCCCGACCAAGGGCTGTGATTTCAGTGTAACCCCATTTAATTTGTTGCGTCCCTCCCACAAATTGTCATCCTCCCAGCAGCTCCTTGCAGGGGAACTGCGCCTTACTCTTCTGCTCTGGGAAGGTATCGAACCCAATCCGGGTCCGTCTCCTGACCCCGGTCCTGAGAAATGGTTTTGCTGCGTTTGCCGGAAAGGAATTTTTTTAGGACGGTCATACTCTTGTCAGTGTGTCACGTGCCGGGATGGTTGCATCGAACTGGTTACTCTGGGATAACTCCCAAAACCCGACGTCCTCGTAACTTTTATATATCTTTTGTGGGTCCTTGCTGTTCAGGCCCAAGGGCGTCCCATAGTCTACGCTCGCGTCCTACGGCGCCACCAGCTCATACGGATGCACCATTTGCCAGCACAGAATATATATGTTTGCGTCATCCGCCTAATGCAGCTCCTGCCTTGGACGGTGCCACTTTCCTAGACGTTCTGGTCTCCGCGACGGCGGAGCGGAAATGGAGGTGGTCTCGTGTTTATCATACACCACTCAGTGCAATATCATATATTTGATCCCGACACCGGCCGCAGGGACAGTGTCCTAGAACGTCACAGCTTATCTGTCCGGTCAGGCGATGTAAACCTAGAAATCATCAACATCTACATTCCTCCTGCCACCTGTTGCCCAGTGGATACCGCCCGCTTTGCTTTCCTCCCTATACCGACTGATGCTCGCCAAGGGGAGCGTGCTTTCCGCAAGGTCATTGAATCCGCCTCGGCTCGCTTTATTCCCACCGGAAGAATTCCCGAAATTCGGCCTCTTTTTCCGACGGAGGCCGCAAATTTAGCGAGAGAACATGACCTTATAAGACAGCTCGATCCCGGCGACCCCCAAATAAGGGACATAAACCAGCGCATCAGATTGCTTGTGGATGAACACAAGCGGGCGAAATGGGAGAAGCATCTAAGTGGTTGTAACCTCTCTGCCGGTGTGGGTAAGCTTTGGTCCACCGTAAAATCCCTATCCAATCCGTCTAAGCACAATCAATACCATCACCGCCAAAGAGGTTGATGATGCCATCGGCCATGCTAAACCATCTAAAGCAGTGGGCCCAGACGGCATAGCCATGCCGATGCTTACAAGCCTAGCAAAAGAGGGTTTCAAATATTTGGCACATGTCTTCAACCTGTCTGTCCACCTTTATCATCCCCGAAAAATAGAAAATGGCCAAGGTGGTCCCGTTACTAAAGCCTGGGAAACCAGCTAACATAGGAGATTCATATCGCCAGCAGCCAAGACTGTTGAATCCATTTTGCTCCCCTATTTCAAAGCAAATTTGCAACTAGCCTGTCATCAGCATGGCTTTAGAAAACTTCATAACACAACCACCGCGCTAAATGCCATTTGCACCCAGAAAAATTGCGGTTTAAATCAAAATACCCACCATAGAACAGTACTCGTTGAGCTAGATCTATCAAACGCTTTTGATACGGTCAACCATGGCACGTTACTGCAAGACCTGGAAGGGTCTACCCTTCCTCCAAGTCTTAAAAGGTGGACCGCAAATTATCTGGGTAGTCGGCAGGCATCGGTGCAGTTTAGAAACGCAACACCAAAAAAAAAGAAGAATTACGCAAGGGGTGCCGTAGGGTAGTTTAATATCCCCACTTTTCTTTAACTTCTAGATATCAAAGCTACATTCGCCACCAGAAAGAGTTACTATTGTTTCCTACGCCGATGACTGGACAATAATGGCCACAGGTCCAGGCCCACAGATCGATGAGCTTTGCAACAAAATAAACGGCTACCTCCCTGATCTCTCCAGTTTTTTGGCCTCGCGAATCCTGACATCACCGACTAAATCACCGGCGACCTTATTTACAACATGGACGTCCCAAATGTCAACCACTTTGAGCATCCACGTCAATCGCACTACGCTACCGACTGTCTTACACCCAAAATCTTGGGTGTGACGTTTGATCAGGATCTACATTTTGGTGAGCATACAGCCGCAATTGTACCGAAAATCCAGAGCCGCAATAAAATCCTCAAATATCTTGCTGGCAGTACTTGGGGTAAAGATAAAGAAACGCTCATTACCACTTACAAAGCAATTGGCCAGCCGATTGCATGCTACGCGTCCCCGATATGGTCGCCAAGCCTAAAGACTACTCACAGGAAGGAGCTACAGGCCTGCTAAAATACTGCCCTCAGAACCGCCACGGGTTGTCTTCTTATGTCCCCAGAACACAATCTACAAAATGAGGCGAGAATACTCCCCATTAGGGAGAGAAATGAAATGTTAACCAAACAGTTCCTGCTGAATACCCAGATACCTGGGCATCCCAACAGACATCTGATTGATGAGCCAACACCGCCCAGGGGCTTAAGGAGTCATCTCCGTAAGCATTATGGGGAAATACGGCACCTGAGAACACAGCCGTATGAAGCCAAAAAACACAAGCAGGTCCTCAGTGAACTCCACAAAGGGGCCCGGTGAATCCTGTACTCAAAGAACAATACCCAAAACTTCCATAAGAGGAAGGCACACTCCCTTGTGAAACGCGAATCACTCTAGCTCAACTTCGATCTGGATACTGTAACAGGTTAAACTCTTACCTATCCAGAATCAACCCCGACATACATGACACCAACCATCTCTTCAACTGTATTGTGGAACCAACGCCTCTAACACCTCTCTCATTATGTTCACGCCTGTTGAAACAGCAAGTTTCCTTGGACTCCGGTTAGAGGACATTGATGACAATTTGTGATCGGTCCCACCTATTGGATGGTGCGAAGCACTGCTACAACAACAACAACGAAAATGAGTTTTAGATAGTAAAATGATCACCTTTCATATCCGACATTAATGCCACCCTTTAAGCTTAGCGCAAATGGTATGAATTTTGTTTTTGAAAATTTCTCTATCAGCAACGAATTTTTTTTTAAATGCCATCTATCAGCATACATTCTTGTACCCAGCTATACTTAGAGATTAGGGTAACTTACTAGATCACGGTGCACGGAAGGAAGCTAGCTCGCTCTCCAGAAGGGCGTGGCCCATCGGCTGGGGGCCTTAACATTTCGTCGCAAGTGGTAACGAAACCCAAAGGAGCGGAGGCCGAAAGCAAGCAAGGAGCGTTGTCGCCGGGTGCTACACCGAAGCTTTGCAAAAAGAACTCCGACAGCAAGGCTCGAACGGGCACACCATTATTAAGTGAGCTAATTAAGCAGGCGTCAGCTGCGTTAAATCAGCAAAACCCCCCTGGAGAGAAAAAGATGACCAAGCTAGGCAAGGCGATTGAGGACTTGATGCAGTTCTTCATAGGGCGTAATAATATACACGCGGAAATCAAGCGCTTGGCCTCCGTAATAAAAGTGCTGTACATCGAGTCGGCCCTAGAGGTAAAGAATTTAGAACATAAATTGCGTGCAAGCGAATGCGCCAAGGATAGAAGTCCATCACCCCCAGGAAAGCGACCGAGGAATAATTCGTACTCGACCAAGGAGAACAACGTGGTAAAACCCACTACTACTCTAAAAGATGTCTTACCAGGGCACGTGGGTGGACACAAACGACGGCAAGAAACGCAAGGGAAGACGGAGCGGAAAGAGGAAACTGCAGCCCAAAAGACGGGAGAGTGGCAGTTAGCCAAAAAGAAGAGCAAGAAAAAATCACTTAAGGCTAGGCCGGATGCAATCATCATTTCCAAGGCGGGGGATGCGACGTACGCCGACATATTGCGTAAAGTGAGAAGATGCGACGAATTAAAATCCCTGGGTGATGACGTCAAAACGATTAGAAGAACGGCGAAAGGAGAGCTGTTACTAGAGCTGAAAAAATCGCAAGATGGGAAAACAAGCGCGTACCAAGCAGAAATTGAAGCGGTACTAAAGGACTCGGCTAAAGTTATAACAAAGTCCCAAATGGTCACGCTACAGTGCAGAGATCTCGATGAGATTACTACGCCCGAGGAGATTTGCAACGCCCTCCACCAGCAATGCAACATCAAACTTCCAGATGTGGCTGCCATAAAAAGCATACGCACAGGGTACAGTGGCACGAAGTCGGCACTTATAAGCCTTACAGCGGATGATGCCAATGCGGTTCTTAATACGGAAAGAATCCGGGTAGGATGGGTTTCCTGCCGAATTAGAGAGCTCAAGCAAGAAAAACGCTGTTATAGGTGCTGGGGCTACGGGCATATAGCTCAGAAATGTAAGGAGACTGTAGATAGGTCTAGCCTATGCAGGAAATGCGGCCAGGAAGGTCATAAGGCTGCAAGTTGCGAAAATGCACCGAAATGCGCGCTATGTGGGGGACAACATTCAGCAGGCAGTTTTAAATGCCCACAACGAGAGGGCAGCAAAATGACTGTCTCATGAGGGTATTGCAGCTCAATTTAAACCATTGCGAGGCAGCCCAAGAGCTATTATCCCAAACAGTCTATGAAGGAGGATATGACATAGTGGTACTCTCTGAACAATACAAAAATCGCCAGGAGCAGGGTTGGCTCTCAGATTCAGCAGGGAAAGCCTCAATTTGGGCACCAGGGAAATTTCTCCCACAGGAAATTATGACGCCAACGGTAGCAGGATTCACGTGGGCAAAAATCAACGGTATATACGTCTTCAGTTGCTATGCCCCTCCGAGCATGACCATCGCCGAGTTCGAAGACATGATATACGGGATCACCATTGAAGCACGAGGTAAACACCTGCTTTTAGTGTGTGGAGACTTCAATGCATGGTCATCTGTGTGGGGAAGTAGACGAACCAACGAAAGAGGGAGAGTTCTCCTCGAAAGTCTTACTTCTTTGAGGCTAGAACTCCTAAATGAACCAGGGATATATACCTTCGATACAGGTACCAGACGATCCATTATAGATCTCACCTTCGCTAGCAGCGAAATAGCAAGACGAGCAAAATGGTCCATAAGCAACGTCTACACACACAGCGACCATAAAGCTATTAGCGTAGAGCTGCTCGAAACTCCACGAACGGTAGCAGCAAGACATCGACAAAGTAGGAAATGGAAACAGCACCTTTTCGACCCACAAATATTTGACATTATCTGGAAGGACGCCATAGTACGAGAATCGCATGCGGAAGACCAGTCGGTTCAAATCACTAAGTTGCTATGTATGGCATGTGATGCTGCCATGCCCAGAAGTCGCGGAAAAGCACAGCGCACTCCGGTATATTGGTGGAATGACGAAATTGCGGAAGAGCGTAGAAAATGCCACAAAGCACGAAGAATAGCGCAGAGGGCACGCTCATCACCACGATATGCAGAGCTACACAGCACCTATGTCGCACAAAGAAAGGCACTTAAAAATGCCATAAAAAAGAGCAAGAAGTTATGCTTTAGGGAACTGCTGGATAATGTCGACCTAGATCCTTGGGGATCAGCCTACAGAACTGTGATGGCCAAAGTTAAAGGACCGATATCACAGCAACCTACGTGCCCGATACTGATGAATATTATTGTTGAAACACTTTTCCCGGCGCAAGATCGCTGGACTTATCCAAGCGAGGATCTAGAAAGTACGGAAATTCCGCAAATTACAGAGCAAGAGGTGCTGGACGCTGCAAAAAGAGTTGCTGATAACAAATCCCCAGGACCCGACGAAGTACCAAACATAGCCCTTAAAGCCGCGATTACAACTAGGGCTACATTATTTACTGATCTTTTTAATGCCTGTATGCAAGAAGGCGTGTTCCCTCGCCCGTGGAAACGACAAAGACTTGTCCTATTGCTGAAACGTGGTAAACAGCCGGACCAACCATCCTCATATAGGCCACTTTGTATGCTGGATTCCCTAGGGAAGATTTTCGAGCGTATAATTAGTGAGCGCCTACAGCTGACTCTAGAAAGACCAGGTGGCTTATCGAATAGTCAATATGGATTTCGCAAATCAAGATCCACCGTAGATGCAATACAAACAGTCGTCAATATAGCTAGAGAAGCTATCTCTGGAGGCCAAAATAAAAGGAAGTTCTGTGCACTGATTATGTTGGACATCAAGAATGCTTTTAACACTGCGAACTGGATGCAGATAATGGCAGCGCTGCAAAGCTTCGGCACTCCAGCTTACTTACGCAGAATTATAGGTAGCTATCTTAAAGACAGAGTACTTCTTTTTGACACGGATCAAGGAGCTAAAGAGTACAAAATCACAGGAGGCGTCCCACAGGGATCTGTTCTCGGTCCAACGCTTTGGAATGTAATGTATGACGGGGTGCTAAAGATTGATCTACCAGAAAACACGCAAATTGTGGGATATGCTGATGATATTGCAGTGGTAGTAGTGGCCAAGAAACTGGACCTGCTTCAAGCATTATGTAATGACGCCGTAGCAAGAATAAAGGAATGGCTGACCAATACAGGACTGGAGTTGGCTAGCCAAAAGACGGACGTGGTATTAGTAAGCTCCAAACGGTCGGCGAACGAGTTAGTCTTAACTGTCGGGGATCATCAAATCACCTCAAAGGATTCCTTAAAATACTTAGGAGTGCACATTGACTCTAAGTTAACTTTCAAAGAGCACTTCAGAGCGGTGGGGGAGAAAATTACCAAAGTTAATGGATAACTTATGCGAATAATGCCTAACATTGGTGGTCCGAGCGAAGCTATACGTCAGCTATTGTCCACAGTAACCAGCTCAATAATACTATACGCAGCACCAGTGTGGTATGGATCTAAACAGACCCATCAAAAATATATATTAGCAGCGTACCGACTTGCTTCTTTAAGAATAGCAAGTGCTTATCGGACGGTGTCCGACGACGCGATCCTGGTTCTAACCCGGAAAATCCCAGTGGACTTACTGGCAAGCGAAATGGCCGATCTGTATAACACTAATATCGAGCGACCATCTGAAGAAGACAAGAAAAGAGCAAGGACACAAACAATAGCTAAGTGGCAAGAACGGTGGGAGGCCTCGAGTAAAGGGCGTTGGACTTTCACACTAGTTTGGAACGTAGCTCAATGGAATGAGCGGAAGCACGGCGCACTGAACTACCATCTCACGCAAATAATGAGTGGACATGGCGGTTTCAAAGAGTATTTATGGAAGCGTAGGATAGAGGAAGATCCTCATTGCCCAATGTGTACCACAGAGTTAGAAAACGCAGAACACGTCATGTTCTACTGCCCCCGTTTCCACGAAGAAAGACTCACCTTGCATGGAGTCTTTGGGGGAGGAACCTACCACGAGAAATTTAGTTTCACATATGTGCAGCAGGAAAGAATGCTGGACTGCAGTGAGCAAAATGGCATTTATAGTAATGACACGCCTGATGGATGCTGAGAGGGAGCGCAGAGAAATGCGCATGCGAAGCAGTGGTGATTAAATGGACACTCAGAGCAAATAGCGGGAACCTGGACGCAGGGACAACAGTAGGCTCTTAAAAAATGAGAAATATGGAACGCCACCCTGAAGTAATGCGAAAGTGGTGCCGGGGTGGGCGACGGTTCCAGAACGGGGCTGGTTTTTAGTCTACGGACACACGGTTGCTGCGACGGCAGCAATTATGGTGCATTAGGCATTTTTCAGCCTCCCCGCAAAAAAAAAAAAAAAAAAAAAAAAAGATCACGGTGCACTGCCTAATTGTGGTCAAAATGGGGGTATCAAAAGACGAGTTTTAACTTCCGTATCAATAATCCGAAAGCGGAATTAAGCTTTTTAATTTTATATATTATAAGTTGGTCTGATCTATTTATGTGGGGTGCGAATAAGACAACAAAGCTTTTTCCACCTTACAGCTCAACGTTTCGCTAAGATTTTCTTAGCACCTTCAGGATCGTAACTGTAAGTTTATTTAGAAATCCATAAAAAGAGCAAAAATACAAAAGCCACTTTAGTAGATGTTACATATAGGTGCACAAAGTTTAAAACACACATTAAACATTTATATCTAACTTACACTGAAAATTGTAGATTTTTGTTACATTAAATATTTACGTTAAAAAACACTAAACAATGATATTGTTGCATTAAATTTAACAAAAACATAAACATACAATGTTGATACCATCATTCGTGGTACTCTTGTCATACTAAACTAAACTATAAACATAACAAATAAGTCGCGGCTATTTCATCGGTGTCTTCTTTCTTGTATATTCCCTTTTCTGCATTATACGTAGGCTCTCCAAAGTATATATCGTCTATCGTAGTCCCGATATAAATCTTTTTACAATTCTCGTTGTTGTTGCCTTTGCAAGTTACTTCGTACACTACATTACTTTGTTGTGGCTGATCTATTGGGCTTTTTGTTTTTGGGAAGCATGTCGCTAGTGTGCAATTCGATTTGTATGCTAAGCTTGGTTTTTGTATAATGTTTGTGAAATTTTCTGAGAGCCTGGGAACGAATGTGACGCTAAAGTATCTTTTGGGTTCATTTGTCATATCTGTAGTTGGTGATGGATTTATTATATTTTGCATTTCTATTATTTTTTGTTGAATTAAGTTATTGGTTAAGTGATCGGGGTAATTATTTTTCTTTACCGTTCTTTTAATTAATTTAATGTTGGCGTCGTGAAATTTGGGATGACTTATTGTCAGTATTTTCTGTATGAAGTTTCTCGCAGTGTTTACTTTATATTTTTTAGGTTGTGAGGATAGGAAGTTTCTTAGGCGTCCAGAAGATGTAGGTTTGGTGTACCAGTCTAATATTATATTAGCTGTATTTCGTTGCTAACTAGTACAATTAAAACACTAGCTAGCTTACCGAATTGCATGGAAAACAACAATAAAAAGTAATCGAGTTGAATTGGCTAAGCGCTTTCAGTTGAAACCGCTTAGGTAATTGTCGACCTGATTGATAGTGTTGTATAGTGTTGCATATTCAAAAATAGGGCACTATTGTGAACGGGCGAATGAAATGAACATACGAATGTGCAGATAAACAAAAATAACAAAATAACAGCGTGGCGGCAGGGTGACATACATACAAACAAACACACGCATTTCATGTAGTTTGTTTTTGTAATTCTCTGGTTGAGAGTCAAAAACATACTGCGCTAGAAGTAGAAATGTCATAGCAGCGAAAAAAAGTAACAATTAGCTGATTTGGCATAATGAAACCGTTTAGCTAGTTGAAGCGTTTTCCCCAAGCTTGCTTGAAAAAGAATACACCTATTGTTCTTGTGTATTCGGACATCGAGAAATGGGATATTACCGTTTTCCTCCATTTCCATGGTGAACTTTAGTCTTTCATGATATTTATTAAGAGTTTTAAGATGAGTTCCGCGTCATTTCTTTTGATTATAGCGAATATGTCGTCCACATATTTCAATAAAAATTTTATGTTTGTGTTATTTTGTTGTTTTAGTTCTGAGAAAGTATTGTCAAGTATTTCATCCATCACTATATCTGCAATCGTCGGGGAAAGGGCATAGGCATTCCAAATGTTTGAGTATACATTTTATTGTTGCAAACGAAATAGTTGTTGTCCTTTAAGCAAAAGTCTAATATGGTTTGAAATTTATTGTTTGGTATATTTGTTGTTTCTTTAATTTTGTCCCATTTTTTCATTATTATTTTAGAGGCTAAAGTGGTCGGTATATTAGAGAAGAGAGACACAACATCAAACGACAACATCAAAATGAAACTTTTTACTTCTGTCAAAAGATATGCACAAAAAACTCTTGCAAACGTACAACTCTTAACAAAAATTTCTAAACACACGAACACTGCAAAGAAGTACACATATCCATAAGCATAACATATTGAATTGACCATATCTATTATTAATTTCCATACATGACTGAAATTTTTGCGAAGCCATGGTGTGATTCCAAACAAAACGATAACGCAGTAGAAGTTGAAGTGTTTACAAAAATTACTAGGTTTGTCCCAGAACAAACAATGTGAGAAAAAAGAAAACAGGCAGTATAATTTTAAAAGATGCCGTTACAGGCACGTTTTTCTGTAAGAGAAGAGAAGAGAGAGAAGTAAAAAGAAGGCAAGAGAAGAGAAGAGAAGAGAAGAGAAAAGAAGAGAAAAAAGAAAATAAAAGAAAGGAGAAAAAAGAAAAGAAACGAAAAGAAAAGAGAATAGAATAAAAGAAAAGAGAAGAAAAGAAAAGAAAAGAGAAGAGAAGAGAAGAGAAGAGACGATAACAGAAGAGGAAGCGCTTTTTTTCAACAAATTGTATATACAGTGGCTCACAGCTTATTTCGTGCAGCTGCAGAAAAAAACTGTAGAGCTATATAGAAAGGAAACTAGTGATGGTGTCAAAAAAATTCAAATGCACAATTTTATTAAAAATTTGCTTCTATTTGAACAAATACTTAATTTTCATGTGTTTACAAGTTTGTGCTAATTATTTAATAAAAACTAAAATCATCTCGAAACCTAAGGTCACAGCTTATTTCGTGCCTTGCGCCCTCCCTTAGAAAAAGAACTACTTTTTGTTTAGTTCAGTAACTCGTATGACTTTTTGTTAAATAACATCTTCAAGATGATTTTTCATAGATACAATTAGTTTTTGAGCGTCTTCGGGTGTTACCTTATGCCTTTTTTCGACAAGAGTAGTTTTTAAATCGCTAATCTTACTAATCTGCCTTTGCCGTGTAGCCGAATCCAAAATTGACCACAAATTTTCAATGGCATTTAAGGTGAGAAATTGTGGAAGTGGATTCATTAGGTGTGGACAGTTCCATATTACCTATGCTTGCCCAATCCCTGCATAATCCTGGATATGTGTTAAGGGTATTTGTCTTGGTTATTGCGAAATCGATCACGTATACCCAAATTAGGGGCGAATCGCAACAAATTACCTTTCGTAAAGTTAAATACAAATTTTTGTCCATTGTGCCATCAAAGAAAGTTATTTTGCCAACTCCAGAGGCAGCCAAGTAGGCCCAAAACCATCAAAGCTTCCACCGCCATACCATACAGTTGCCTTCAAAATTTTATTTTTGAGCTCTGAAGGAAAAATCATCTTCAAGATGCTATTTAACAAAAAGGTGGTCATACGAGTTACTAAACTAAATAAAAAGTAAGTAAACAAGAAATTTCCGAAATGGAAAATAGCGAAACATAGTTGCGTATACTTTCTCGTGGCATTTTATTTCAAGATATTGCACATGCAATTGTGAAATTTGATGGTGTTAATCGTATGTATAGTGCTATTGACTTTCATACGCCATCTTGAGCTGATGAGCTTTTTAAGTTTTTAGCTCTTAGAAATTCTTTGAAAGGCACAGCTAGATTGCTTTTGACTAAAGGTCCTGTTACGTATGATGAGTTAAAAGCAAATTTGTTGAAGGAATTCGGTCATTCAGTTTCGCACCAAGAAATTTATCAAGCCTTGCAGAACAGGAAAAATGCTCTCAATGAGAGTGAGCGACGGTATATTCTGGAAATGGAAGCGATCGCTCGTGGTGGCGATGTGTCAGAGTACGATCTATCTGCGTTCATTTTACATGGTTTGGAAAGTCGTTCATTGAATTATCAATTTTTTTGTAATGCAAAGAGTGTTGCCGATCTGAAAGATGCTGCAAACATGGCAGAGCATCGCAATGCTGTGCGAAAGCAATCGTCTGATGTACAAATATTTGCTAAGTCCAAAATAAAAAATCAGCCCAATTCTAAACGAAAATTCCGTGCGAGTTTTTTCCCTTCTCCCATTCCTCGTATTCTAAATAAAAATTCCTTTTGAGTTTTTTCACTTCTCCCTTTCCTCCTATTCTGAACAATGTTCGAAAAAGTGGAAACCGGTTATGGGAGAAAAGTAGGTATTATGAATGTGAGGGAGAGGGCGATTTCTCTGCCATTTCATAGGAGTTTTTTCACTAGTTAAATTAAAGGGAATGCATCAAAATAGTTAAAGGAAATTGGTTATTTTAAGAAAGAACACTTATTTGTACAAATTTGTGCCAAAATATGTATTTACATTCTACCACAATATTCTCACTTTTAATACAACAACAACAACCACAATATTCTTTATTTTAAGTCGAAAAATATATCATAAGCAACGGAAGAGCTCTTCGCATATTTGATGCAGCCATCCAGAAATTGCGCAAGGATTTTTTAAGTAGGCTTAAATAGATTTTGGCATATGGCGAAAGACGAACTCAACTCGACTTGGCCGCCAGAAAATTGCTTTGCAGAATGAATGCAGGCAACTCCGGCGGATTTGTGTTATCCCGTCGGTCTTCTTCTTATGCTCCTCTGTTGATGTTGCTGTGGCACCAATTCATTACTCATTTCAGTGAATACCACATGAAATGCAATAATGTGCATTGTTTATACCTTATTTCTTAATTTCAAACAAATTGGCAACAATAATTAAACTTTACAATTTTTTAAACAAAATAAGAAATGCGCAACGAAATTTCAATTGACAAAACAGCTGACTTCGAAAATTCGAAATTACTATTCCCCAATTATTCTTCTCCCTAGGAGAAAAGAATGGGAAGAATTTTTCCGCGGGAATAAAAAAATCCGCGAGAACAAAATTCCGCGAGAATATTTGGAATTGGTCTGAATAACAACAGAGGTGAAAATAATCGTTGCTGCAATTGTTCCTGATTGCCCTTATGAAGTGCGACCAAAAGATGTTTGCTTCATCTGTTGGAAGTCTGGCCATGACCATAAGCAGTGTAGTAATCCAAAATAAATACAGCGTTTGACGCACGTTGCGGCTACTATAACCAATGGTTATGAGGTGGGTTTTGTCGAAGGCTGAGGTAGCACTCAGTCAATCCAGGGTCAAGTAGAGGTCCCACAAACCCCCACTTAATAAGAACACAGTTGTTATGTGTTAATGACGAATACACACACACACACGGCTTGACGGGTAGTGAAGGCAGCAGCTTTCCGTGCGAAGATGGCGGGGGAGGGAGGCGAGCGGCGGCTAACGGTCGTTGTAATAGCAGAGGGGTCGGTGCGGCGGTCGAACGGCGGGATCAGCACGGCCGCCGGACGGCGGACAGTATTAGCGGACAGATTGGTACAGCGGTTTGCAGTGGCGGGATTAGCACGGCGGCTGGACGGCGGACAGTATTAGCGGACAGATTGGTACAGCGGTATGCAGTGGCGGGATTACAACGGCGGGTGAACGGCGGACAGTATTAGCAGACGGATGGATGTAGTGGTATGGACGCAGTGACGGTACCAGCGAGCTGGTTGGACGGTGGTGAGGTAGCAGCGGCTAACGGTCGTCGTACCAGCGGCGCAACGGCGGTAGGATAGCGGGCGGCCAACGGTCGTCGGAGCAGCGGCGCAACGGCGGTAGGATAGCGACGGCAACAACGGGCAACGGAGCGCGTACCAGTGGCGTGGCCAAGACGGGGTCGGTGCGAACGTTCTACTTGATTTCCTTTTCGGGGGGTTACCAGTAGCGGCGGTTGCGGGTGGCGGCTTCCTGCGAGGACGCTGTTACAGTTGCGGCGGCGGAGGGACCTGCGAGGAAATGAATAAGAATGCAGGGCTGGACGCGGAGTTGTACCAGCAGGAATTCCGAAGGCCGATCCATGGGCTGAGGGGAAGTGCACCTTACGGCACAGCGGTAGCCCCTTTAGCTGCTGGACCGGTCGACGGCGGGGCGGGGGCGGAGGGGAAAAGGGCCGGATGGTCGTAAGTGAGGGTGACCCGTTCCCTGAAAGCGCCCCTTTCCACTCCGTGGTGTGGTTGGCTCACTCGCCTTCAGTGCTGGCTCGCTAGCTGGACACCACCGCCTCCATGCGGAGTTGTACCTGCCGGGTCTTTGTAGGTCGATCCGTGGGCTGAGGGGAAGTGCGCCTTGACGGCACAGCGGTAGCCCCTTTAGCCGACGGGTCGCTCTACTGCCTGAGCCACGACTGAGGGGAAGGGATCTATCGGCCGAACGGCGGCGAGCCCCCCCTTACTTGGCTGGGACACGGGCGAGAAAACCATAAAGGCGACGACCCGTTGTCCCGCAAGCAAGGGGTGGCCAGTGCCGTGGCGGCACCTCCTTTCCCTCTGGAGGTGGGATTGGCTCGTTCGCTGGACATCGCTCACCCCGTGGTTGCACGCTAAGGTAAGATGTCGGGGGGCGGTGCACCAGCTCTGTCCTTGTTTGTCCGGTTCGTAGGCTGCGAGGAGAAACTGGGGCCCGAAGGCACCACGCTACGCAGCTGCCGAACCGGGTCGGCTGGAGTCTTAACTGAGAGGAAGGGGCGGGGTAGCCCTAAGACGGCGGGCTCCCCCCCTTACTTAGCTGGGACACGGGCGAGAAAACCATAAAGGCGACGACCCGTTGTCCCCGCAAGCAAGGGGTGACCAGTGCCAAGGCAGCACCCCTTCAACTCAGCTAGTCAGGAGGAGTGACTGGGTTGCTTAATAAAGCAACCACTTCCTCTGACTAACCTGCGAGGAATGAAGTGACAACAGCCAATTTATTCTCTTTTATACTGCTTCTGCTATGATGCGAGTGAGAAATGAACCGCTAATTGGGTACTTCAGTTTGCCATTTACTGTGAGTTGGCGTACCGTGTGCATATTATTGTTATCGCCAAATGCCATTCGCATGCATTGGTATGTAGCTGCTGATGTTGGCTACCTGTTAATGTACTATGTATGTATACTCTCAGGCGTAGGTGAAAAAGGGTTAGAGTGGGGTCTCAGGCGTAGGAGAAAAAGGGTTACAGTGGGGGTCATACTATTGTAACGCTACGTTACAGTCCCCCTCCCACTTCGGTTGACGGAAAGCTGCTGTGAGGAACAGGAGTATCACGCCAGGCCTGGCCTAGCGGTTGTATGTGTGCCGTTATGCCGGCTTTGCCGGTGTGTATGCGTGCATCGTTTTATTAACATTTTTTTCCATAAAATATACAGAGTCATTCCACTTATACTTAACAAAGTTGATAAAAAAAAAAAATGTTTACAATTTCATTGTTCTTAAAACTAACAGAATATTTAATTTTAAAATAATGCGAAATTCATGAATATTATAAATAAAATGCCATCCTTCTTCTTCTTCTTCCATCCTCGACATATTGGCGTTTTTCTTATCTACCTCGTGTTGTGATTGCATTATGACCGTTCGGTATTCGGTAATATATGGGCCGAAAAAAATATGGTACCCCTTTTACTCGGTTGACTGGCCACTGGTACTGCTCCCTCCGTGTGCACCCGCTCTAATGTCGCTTTATTTCGCCGAAGTTTATGTCTGCTGAAGATGCTTTGTACCCTCTTTGCTGACTGTATTTACTGCAAATGCCATTTGTGGAGTCTCTTACTCCCATGTGCGGTGGTTGCCCAGGAACGGTGATAACGCTTTTCCGCCGAACTGCTTCCCATTGTCGGTGGGGAAGGTTTTCGGACAACCAAGTCGGTATAAGACCTTTTCTTGTAGCGCTTTGAGCACGCTTGCCGTTGTTGCTTGGCGCGCCGGAATTAACTCCACCCACTTGTAGAATTTGTAGATCATGGCGAGGAGGTAAGTGCTTCTTTGCTTGGAACGTGGTAGTAGTGGCACGAAGTTGGCGGTTACTATTTCCCATGGCTGCGGATATTGTATGGTTGCCAATAATCTCACCGGACTCTTCTCTGTTGCCTTTTATTGTGTAAAATATGTCTGGTTCGGTGTTTTGTAACGGGCGGCGGGGGAGAGCATTGCATATCGCATTCGGCGCTCTTTTTCGGTAATCTTCATTGACGTTGTATGTTTGTATATCCGGGTAACGGGGGTAGAAGCGTTGCTTCAGCGGTCGGTTATGTTTACGGTTGGTTGAATGTTCGGCTGTGGTAATTGAGCTACCGGTTTTACTCAATCGCTTCTGGTGGTGCTCCGGTTTTTGACCATTGTTCACGTGATCCCGGCTGGTCATTGCACATGGTGTGTCTAGCTCGGCTGATCTCCTGGTCAAGGTGACTTCTAACGGCTGACCATCTAGCGTGAGGGTGATTCCCCTTTCTCGTAGAAAGTCCATTCCTAAAATCATCCGTTCTGCCAAGTTCGGGATGACGGACATCATTGTGTTAGTCGTTCGTCCTTTGTACGTAATCCTTTCTGGGTACGAATTCGAGATATAGACACACGTCTGGTCTGCCAATTGGACGCTCTGCCTGTGAAGATGTGGTTTGATTTTGTTTCTCTCCAGGTGGTTTCGTATTGACTCGTCGACGTATGAGAGGGTGGCGCCGGTGTCTACTAGCACGCGCACGCTCATGCCCTCGATGGTTATCGGTATGTAGAGACGGTCATCGACTTGCATTTCGGCAGCGGGATTGCAGGCTGGTGGTTCCATATACTTTTGTGGCCGCACAAGTAGTGCTTGGCGGCTTCCTCTCACATAACTTGACGGCATCCTGAATGTGTTGTTGTCGGTGGATTGGTTGGTCGAAGGGCATAGGCAGTCCCTGGGGATGATGTTGTCTTGTCCACACCTGGAGCAGAACGTTCTCCAGCGGCCCCTGCATTGGAAGCGGCAGTGTCCGCGTTCCTTGCAGCGCCAGCAGCACTCCTTGCCATTGTACTCCGTTTGAAGATGATACAGGCTGTGGATCGCTACTTTGCCCTGTTTCGCTTCCTACATTTTTAGCAGCTCATATTCTTCCGTTATTTCCAGGAGCTCATCGATCGTCTTAAACTCGCTGCGCTTGACGAAGAGGCGGTATTCAACGCGTAGGCCATCGTATATTCGTTCGATGTGGTTTTCTTTACACATTGTCGGGTGCTGGCGGATCAGCGTTTCTAATTCGAGGATGTAGTCTTTGGCTTTTTCACGGCCGTGTTGCTTGCGTTGTCGGATGGCCTCTTCCAAATGTCGAAGATGACGCTTGGGCAGGAAAAAATTTTGCACCTCCGTTCGAAAATCGCTCCATTGGTTGATTTGTTGTTTACGGATGCTGTACCATTGGAGTGCCTTACCACGTAGAAGTTCCGGCAGCGTTGGGGGGAGCCGGTCGACGGGGATGCGGTAACATTCAGCAAGCTCCTCTATCCTCTCCAGAAATTCGTGCAGCGATTCTTCACCCGAAAAATGCAAGTCCCAGCGGCGAGCGGTGTTCATCAGCTCACCGTCGCTCATTTCGTCTCGCTTCGGTGGTGCGCGTTCTCTCTTTTCTACGTGTGGCTGGGTGCCGTGAATCTGGATCGAAGGGATTTGTTTTGTTGTTGGCTGGCATGGCGTAGCGGTTTTCCCCTCTTCCTCATTCACTTCTCTCTCCAGCTCCTTCAGCAAATCTTCGCTTGATTTTCTTGCGCGTTTGGCTCGTACGTATGCGCTCAATGTGCGACGCAGCTCGGCTACGGTTTGGCCTTCTACGGGGATTCGGTGTTCCTTACACTCCTCTATCAGCCTCTCCCTTTTCAGCAAGTAGATCCTGTTGAGCGAGTCGGTGGTCAGCGTTGTACCTTCGGAGGCCGGTGTGTTTACTGTTTCTGATAGTGTGTTCGTCGAACCCGCCCCGGCAGTGTTGGTGGCTGTGGTGTTTGGTTTTCCACTGTCATCTGCGGAGGAGGGTCCCCATTTATGAGGTGGGTTTTGTCGAAGGCTGAGGTAGCACTGAGTCAATCCAGGGTCAAGTAGAGGTCCCACAAACCCCCACTTAATAAGAACACAGTTGTTATGTGTTAATGACGAATACACACACACACACGGCTTGACGGGTAGTGAAGGCAGCAGCTTTCCGTGCGAAGATGGCGGGGGAGGGAGGCGAGCGGCGGCTAACGGTCGTTGTAATAGCAGAGGGGTCGGTGCGGCGATCGAACGGCGGGATCAGCACAGCCGCCGGACGGCGGACAGTATTAGCGGACAGATTGGTACAGCGGTTTGCAGTGGCGGGATTAGCACGGCGGCTGGACGGCGGACAGTATTAGCGGATAGATTGGTACAGACGGATGGATGTAGTGGTATGGACGCAGTGACGGTACCAGCGAGCTGGTGAGGTAGCAGCGGCTAACGGTCGTCGTAGCAGCGGCGCAACGGCGGTAGGATAGCGGGCGGCCAACGGTCGTCGGAGCAGCGGCGCAACGGCGGTAGGATAGCGACGGAAACAACGGGCAACGGAGCGCGTACCAGTGGCGTGACCAAGACGGGGTGTCGGTGCGAACGTTCTACTTGATTACCTTTTCGGGGGGGTTACCAGTAGCGGCGGTTGCGGGTGGCGGCTTCCTGCGAGGACGCTGTTACAGTTGCGGCGTCGGAGGGACCTGCGAGGAAATGACTAAGAATTTAGGGCTGGACGCGGAGTTGTACCAGCAGGAATTCCGAAGGCCGATCCATGGGCTGAGGGGAAGTGCACCTTACGGCACAGCGGTAGCCCCTTTAGCTGCTGGACCGATCGACGGCCGGGCCGGGGCGGAGGGGAAAAGGGCCGGATGGTCATAAGGCCCCCCACCTAGCTGGGACACGGGCGAGAAAACCATAAAGGCGACGACCCGTTGTCCCCGCAAGTGAGGGTGACCCGTTCCCTGGCAGCGCCCCTTTCCACTCCGTGGTGTGGTTGGCTCACTCGCCTCCAGTGCTCGCTCGCTAACTGGACACCACCGCCTCCATGCTTGCACGATGGCAGGGCTGGACGCGGAGTTGTACCAGCCGGGTCTTTGTAGGTCGATCCGTGGGCTGAGGGGAAGTGCGCCTTGACGGCACAGCGGTAGCCCCTTTAGCCGACGGGTCGCTCTACTGCCTGAGCCAGGACTGAGGGGAAGGCATCTATCGGCCGAACGGCGGGGGACACGGGCGAGAAAACTATAAAGGCGACGACCCGTTGTCCCCGCAAGTAAGGGGTGACCAATGCCAAGGCAGCACCCCTTCAACTCAGCTAGTCAGGAGGAGTGACTGGGTTGCTTAATAAAGCATATAGGTATGTAGTGGCTGAGCTCAGGCCAAGGGGGTCACTGCTGGCGGACAGTGAACGGCCTATTAATTAGGTTAGCTGCGAATATCAAATAAGCAGCCCTCGACCAAGAGCGGCTGGTGAGGAGGGTTTGGCTTAAAAGGCCTAAAGCACCCTGAGAACCTCCAGTGACAGGGCGAGTAGATGCCGCCCTGAATTAAGCATCCACAGCCTAGTGCGGGGTTGCTTCGAGGGAATACCTACCCAAGATAGGGAGGCAACTATACGACGTGGGATACACACTCAGGAAGGTAAAGAGGTAAATTATTTGTAAATTTAAGGTGATTGTCACATTAAGACTGAGCCCAGTAAGGTCTTAATTAAGGTATACTGGAATCAACGACTCGGATATGTTTGTTAAGGGCTGGCGAATGTGGCATTCGGAAATCTCAGTACACGGCTTGACACACCGTCGAAATGACTTTCGGGTTAATGTCCCATTCGTCTCCGTCCCGTTAAAACCTTGGCAGGCCTTGGGGTACGTTCAAAGTCCGTCATCATTAAGTTGGTGGTGCAGGTTCGGTTGAGATCCTCCCGATTAATACTGATCTGGCTCTGAACGCAGTCTTCATGAGGGACTGCGTCAACCTTCACGTGGCCTTCCTGCCTTCGCATAGACAACCACGGGATCTATATAGGTAACTGCACACTCGGACCAAGATAGCGGCCTCAAGTGGGGACCCAATTAAATAAATGATGAGCAACAACAATACTAAAATAAAAAACCAAACACAGGAGAATGAAATGGCGTTCAATCCATTTGTAGGAAGGAAGCAACCTCGCTCTCCAGAAGGGCGTGGCCCATCGGCTGGGGGCCTTAACATTTCGTCGCAAGTGGTAACGAAACCCAAAGGAGCGGAGGCCGAAAGCAAGCAAGGAGCGTTGTCGCCGGGTGCTACACCGAAGCTTTGCAAAAAGAACTCCGACAGCAAGGCTCAAACGGGCACACCATTATTAAGTGAGCTAATTAAGCAGGCGTCAGCTGCGTTAAATCAGCAAAACCCCCCTGGAGAAAAAAAGATGACCAAGCTAGGCAAGGCGATTGAGGACTTGATGCAGTTCTTCATAGGGCGTAATAATATACACGCGGAAATCAAGCGCTTGGCCTCCGTAATAAAAGTGCTGTACATCGAGTCGGCCCTAGAGGTAAAGAATTTAGAACATAAATTGTGTGCAAGCGAATGCGCCAAGGATAGAAGTCCATCACCCCCAGGAAAGCGACCGAGGAATAATTCGTACTCGACCAAGGAGAACAACGTGGTAAAACCCACTACTACTCTAAAAGATGTCTTACCAGGGCACGTGGGTGGTCACAAACGACGGCAAGAAACGCAAGAGAAGACGGAGCGGAAAGAGGAAACTGCAGCCCAAAAGACGGGAGAGTGGCAGTTAGCCAAAAAGAAGAGCAAGAAAAAATCACTTAAGGCTAGGCCGGATGCAATCATCATTTCCAAGGCGGGGGATGCGACGTACGCCGACATATTGCGTAAAGTGAGAAGATGCGACGAATTAAAATCCCTGGGTGATGACGTCAAAACGATTAGAAGAACGGCGAAAGGAGAGTTGTTACTAGAGCTGAAAAAATCGCAAGATGGGAAAACAAGCGCGTACCAAGCAGAAATTGAAGCGGTACTAAAGGACTCGGCTAAAGTTATAACAAAGTCCCAAATGGTCACGCTACAGTGCAGAGATCTCGATGAGATTACTACGCCCGAGGAGATTTGCAACGCCCTCCACCAGCAATGCAACATCAAACTTCCAGATGTGGCTGCCATAAAAAGCATACGCACAGGGTACAGTGGCACGAAGTCGGCACTTATAAGCCTTACAGCGGATGATGTCAAGGCGGTTCTTAATACGCAAAGAATCCGGATAGGATGGGTTTCCTGCCGAATTAGAGAGCTCAAGCAAGAAAAACGCTGTTATAGGTGCTGGGGCTACGGGCATATAGCTCAGAAATGTAAGGAGACTGTAGATAGGTCTAGCCTATGCAGGAAATGCGGCCAGGAAGGTCATAAGGCTGCAAGTTGCGAAAATGCACCGAAATGCGCGCTATGTGGGGGACAACATTCAGCAGGCAGTTTTAAATGCCCACAACGAGAGGGCAGCAAAATGACTGTCTCATGAGGGTATTGCAGCTCAATTTAAACCATTGCGAGGCAGCCCAAGAGCTATTATCCCAAACAGTCTATGAAGGAGGATATGACATAGTGGTACTCTCTGAACAATACAAAAATCGCCAGGAGCAGGGTTGGCTCTCAGATTCAGCAGGGAAAGCCTCAATTTGGGCACCAGGGAAATTTCTCCTACAGGAAATTATGACGCCAACGGTAGCAGGATTCACGTGGGCAAAAATCAACGGTATATACGTCTTCAGTTGCTATGCCCCTCCGAGCATGACCATCGCCGAGTTCGAAGACATGATATACGGGATCACCATTGAAGCACGAGGTAAACACCCGCTTTTAGTGTGTGGAGACTTCAATGCATGGTCATCTGTGTGGGGAAGTAGACGAACCAACGAAAGAGGGAGAGTTCTCCTCGAAAGTCTTACTTCTTTGAGGCTAGAACTCCTAAATGAACCAGGGATATATACCTTCGATACAGGTACCAGACGATCCATTATAGATCTCACCTTCGCTAGCAGCGAAATAGCAAGACGAGCAAAATGGTCCATAAGCAACGTCTACACACACAGCGACCATAAAGCTATTAGCGTAGAGCTGCTCGAAACTCCACGAACGGTAGCAGCAAGACATCGACAAATTAGGAAATGGAAACAGCACCTTTTCGACCCACAAATATTTGACATTATCTGGAAGGACGCCATAGTACGAGAATCGCATGCGGAAGACCAGTCGGTTCAAATCACTAAGTTGCTATGTATGGCATGTGATGCTGCCATGCCCAGAAGTCGCGGAAAAGCACAGCGCACTCCGGTACATTGGTGGAATGACGAAATTGCGGAAGAGCGTAGAAAATGCCACAAAGCACGAAGAATAGCGCAGAGGGCACGCTCATCACCACGATATGCAGAGCTACACAGCACCTATGTCGCACAAAGAAAGGCACTTAAAAATGCCATAAAAAAGAGCAAGAAGTTATGCTTTAGGGAACTGCTGGATAATGTCGACCTAGATCCTTGGGGATCAGCCTACAGAACTGTGATGGCCAAAGTTAAAGGACCGATATCACAGCAACCTACGTGCCCGATACTGATGAATATTATTGTTGAAACACTTTTCCCGGCGCAAGATCGCTGGACTTATCCAAGCGAGGATCTAGAAAGTACGGAAATTCCGCAAATTACAGAGCAAGAGGTGCTGGACGCTGCAAAAAGAGTTGCTGATAACAAATCCCCAGGACCCGACGAAGTACCAAACATAGCCCTTAAAGCCGCGATTACAACTAGGGCTACATTATTTACTGATCTTTTTAATGCCTGTATGCAAGAAGGCGTGTTCCCTTGTATGCTGGATTCCCTAGGGAAGATTTTCGAGCGTATAATTAGTGAGCGCCTACAGCTGACTCTAGAAAGACCAGGTGGCTTATCGAATAGTCAATATGGATTTCGCAAATCAAGATCCACCGTAGATGCAATACAAACAGTCGTCAATATAGCTAGAGAAGCTATCTCTGGAGGCCAAAATAAAAGGAAGTTCTGTGCACTGATTATGTTGGACATCAAGAATGCTTTTAACACTGCGAACTGGATGTAGATAATGGCAGCGCTGCAAAGCTTCGGCACTCCAGCTTACTTACGCAGAATTATAGGTAGCTATCTTAAAGACAGAGTACTTCTTTTTGACACGGATCAAGGAGCTAACGAGTACAAAATCACAGGAGGCGTCCCACAGGGATCTGTTCTCGGACCAACGCTTTGGAATGTAATGTATGACGGGGTGCTAAAGATTGATCTACCAGAAAACACGCAAATTGTGGGATATGCTGATGATATTGCAGTGGTAGTAGTGGCCAAGAAACTGGACCTGCTTCAAGCATTATGTAATGACGCCGTAGCAAGAATAAAGGAATGGCTGACCAATACAGGACTGGAGTTGGCTAGCCAAAAGACGGAAGTGGTATTAGTAAGCTCCAAACGGTCGGCGAACGAGTTAGTCTTAACTGTCGGGGATCATCAAATCACCTCAAAGGATTCCTTAAAATACTTAGGAGTGCACATTGACTCTAAGTTAACTTTCAAAGAGCGCTTCAGAGCGGTGGGGGAGAAAATTACCAAAGTTAATGGATCACTTATGCGAATAATGCCTAACATTGGTGGTCCGAGCGAAGCTATACGTCAGCTATTGTCCACAGTAACCAGCTCAATAATACTATACGCAGCACCAGTGTGGTATGGATCTAAACAGACCCATCAAAAATATATATTAGCAGCGTACCGACTTGCTTCTTTAAGAATAGCAAGTGCTTATCGGACGGTGTCCGACGACGCGATCCTGGTTCTAACCCGGAAAATCCCAGTGGACTTACTGGCAAGCGAAATGGCCGATCTGTATAACACTGATATCGAGCGACCATCTGAAGAAGACAAGAAAAGAGCAAGGACACAAACAATAGCTAAGTGGCAAGAACGGTGGGAGGCCTCGAGTAAAGGGCGTTGGACTTTCACACTAGTTTGGAACGTAGCTCAATGGAATGAGCGGAAGCACGGCGAACTGAACTACCATCTCACGCAGATAATGAGTGGACATGGCGGTTTCAAAGAGTATTTATGGAAGCGTAGGATAGAGGAAGATCCTCATTGCCCAATGTGTACCACAGAGTTAGAAAACGCAGAACACGTCATGTTCTACTGCCCCCGTTTCCACGAAGAAAGACTCACCTTGCATGGAGTCTTTGGGGAGGAACCTACCACGAGAAATTTAGTTTCACATATATGCAGCAGGAAAGAATGCTGGACTGCAGTGAGCAAAATGGCATTTATAGTAATGACACGCCTGATGGATACTGAGAGGGAGCGCAGAGAAATGCGCATGCGAAGCAGTGGCGATTAAATGGACACTCAGAGCAAATAGCGGGAACCTGGACGCAGGGACAACAGTAGGCTCTTAAAAAATGAGAAATATGGAACGCCACCCTGAAGTAATGCGAAAGTGGTGCCGGGGTGGGCGACGGTTCCAGAACGGGGCTGTTTTTTAGTCTACGGACACACGGTTGCTGCGACGGCAGCAATTATGGTGCATTAGGCATTTTTCAGCCTCCCCGCAAAAAAAAAAAAAAAAAAAGGTATGTAGCTGCTGATGTTGGCTACCTGTTAATGTACTATGTATGTATACTCTCAGGCGTAGGTGAAAAAGGGTTAGAGTGGGGTCTCAGGCGTAGGAGAAAAAGGGTTACTGTGGGGGTCATACTATTTTAACGCTACGTTACATGGTTTCAACACAAATTCTGCCAATATTATAAGTATTACAGATGAGGTAAGTGTTGCGTTTCTAAATTGTAAAGGCATGTATACGAAAACAAAGAATCTCTTATGCCTTTTTGATACAGGAAGCCCATAAAATTTAATTCACAAGTATGAAACACCATTTATGAAAGAAAAGGAATTGTTTAAGACTACATATTTTGGCCTGGGCAATGCACCAATGCAAACGAATGTACATTGCAAAATAAAATATATGAATCATAGTAACAATGCGGTATTTTTCATAGTACCAGATAATCATTTCCCGGTGCCGATGCTTTTAGGACGGGAATGTCTTAACAAACTTAATATTGTTCTTTGTTGTAAAATAAATAAAATTTGTATGAATTCTGAAAATAAAAATTCGTGTGTTGGTACACATCAGCCTGTGTCGGCGACCTTTATAGACTTGTCGTCTAAAGAAAAATATATTAAAGCTGATTTAACTCGAAGTTGTGAAAATATAGTGGCAAATAGTAATGATGATATGCTATCTTTAGAAGATGATGTTTGTGCACTCATGAAAATTGATATCGAAAGTGAGACCGATTCATTTAATATAAATCCTCAATAAGTAAAGAAGTAAAAACTCAGATACAAAACAAAATTTTAAAAACCTATGCTAAAACAGAAATTATCACAGAACCCATTGACTATAAGATGTCCATCAGATTAACAAAAGAAGTTCCATTTCATTTTAGTCCAAGACGTTTAGCTATAGAAGAGCGTGTAGCTTTGCGTCAGATTATAGGTTATCTTTTACAGCAAGGTGTTATAAGGCCGAGTGATGCCCCATATGTATCACCGATAGTGATGGTAAAGAAAAAAACGGAGATTTTAGGAAATGTTAAAAGATAATTTTCCTATACCTTAGATTGAGGATTGTTTGGAATACTTTGCAAGGAAAATATTTTATTCCTCCTTAGACCTTCGAAATTGATTTTTCCATATAAGCATTGGTGAGGAGTCGAGGAAATATACATCGTTTGTAACACCCGATGGGCAACTTGAGTATAATAAAATGCCATTTGGGTTGAAAAATTGATCTTCAGTTTTTCCAACGCTACATACGCCGTTGTTTGCAATACATCATAGATTCAAAGAAAATAGTGGTATATTTAGATGATATATCAGTTGTATCAAATCACTTACAATCGCATTTAGAATTGTTTAAAGAAGTTATAACCCGTATTTCCAAGTACGGATTAAAACTAAATATGAGTAAATGTAAGTTTGCGTATAATGCGATGAATATATCCTATCAATTAAATCATACCCAATGCCGAGAAACATAAAAGAGGTTAAATCTTGTTTAGGTCCTTTGTCTTATTTTCGTAAATTTATACCAAATTATGCCAAAATAGCTCACCCGTTACAAAGTTTGCTCCGAAATGAGGCAAAGTTTGTCATTATTGATCTCATGCATTAAAGAATTCGATGAGCTCAAATTTAGATTAGCGTCCAAGCCGATCTTGGCAATTTATAGTCCCGATAAGGAGACCGAGTTACATACAGATGCTAGTAAAGTAGGTTTTGGTGCAATTCTAATGCAGAGGCAAGATGACGGAAAATTTCATACGGTGTTTTATTTCTCCAAAGCAACGCAACCACAAGAAATGCGCTTGCATAGTTTTGGGTTGGAGACACTCGGAATAATATATGCTTTATGTAGATTTGACTGTTACAGATAGCAACGCAGTTACAATGACGTTAAATAGTCCAACATGTCCAAAAATAGAACGTTGGGCGCTGGAAATGGCGAATTATGACTATCAAATTCATCACAGGAATGGAGTAATAATAAGTCACGTTGATGCTTTAAGCAGATGCTACGATTATGATGCAGTAGAGAGCAATGTAGAGTTAGCTGATAGTCCGGGGGATAAATGCCCAGATTTGTTGGATACAGCGTTTCTAACAACTAGAAGCAATAAAACATATTCGCCTGAGCTATATGTCTCGCAAGCGTCCGAAAATTGTAGGGAATCTCGGGATTTAGTGAATTTAAATGAAAATGTAGATACTAATACGACAATTACTTAGAAGAGGAACTTATTGATATTCCTTTTGACACGAAATGTCAAGTGATTTCGCAGGCAGAAATTAATGAACTAGATTTTTTGTTACGAGCGGCCCGAAATAGGGACACAAATATTTCACAATTACGCCTGTTCGAATTCGCGAACAAAATCATAGTATACCTAAAGAAACAGTACGCTTTCACACCGTACACGTTGATATTTGGTCCTTTGCCTTCTATATACTCTCAACGTAAGCATATATTCGTAAATTTGTGAAACTGTTTGCAGTTAAATCAACCAGCACTAAAGAGGTCAAATCATACTTAGATAAATATTTTTCGTGATACAGTAGGCCTAAACGTTTAAACCGGGGAACCTGTTTTACTTCTTTAGAATTTAGTTCGTATATATTGAAAATGAATGTGGAGCACGTTAAAATTGCAGTGGCTTCAGCTCAAGCTAATGGCCAGGTTGAAAGGGTCAATAGCACTCTTAAGCGAACTCTTGCAAAAATAAGTAATCCTATCAATCATGCAGACTGGAGTAAAATGTTAACCAATGTTGAGTTTTCTATAAATAAGGGTTACCCCCTTTATCCCCAAAATCTAAATCCCCAAATCAAAATCGCCAAATCAAAATCCCCAAAATCAAAATCCGCAACGAAATCCCCATTCTCTGTGTGAAAAACATTCAAATTAGGTTTAAAATCGCCGCGATTTTTATTCTATTTCCAAATTAACAGTTCAATATTGATGATTGCACAAATATTTAATGGGCACATTAAAGCAAATACAGTGCAACGCAATAACTTATAAATACAATTAATATAGTATTTACATAACAAAAAAATTCAAAAATCATTGCATTGCATATAAACACCGGAACGTTTTTTTTTTTTTTACAAATTATAAATACATACATATATTTTTATATATAAATTACATACAAAACCCTGCCAGCAGTTTTCTATAGTATTTACATAACAAAAAAATTCAAAAATCATTGCATTGCATATAAACACCGGAACGTTTTTTTTTTTTTACAAATTATAAATACATACATATATTTTTATATATAAATTACATACAAAACCCTGCCAGCAGTTTTCTGATAATTTTATCGTCTATCGCCATAAGTAACTAATTCGTTACATTTTGCAGTTAATAAAGCGATAGAAATTCATTTGACAAAAAAACTTATAGTTTAACGGAATTTTTTCTCCAAGAAGATATTTAGGCGATGGATATCTGTAACGTTTTGAATTTTCTTTTTTTCAATTATTCTGAGAACTTTTGCAGTTTGCTTTCGTAGTTTCCTTCTATTCAATAGCTATATTTATGGTATTTTGCTAATTTTGCGATATTTTCTCATCGTTGATTCACTGCCAGATCTAGGTTTTTCATTTAAATTTTTAAATATTTTTTCACAGTATTTTTAATAATAAATTTATAAACCTCGCCTCCCAAAATTAAATAAAAAAAATAATAAAATTTTAATCCGTGATCTGGCATTGAACCGACGACTTTTGTATGGTATTTGAAGACCTAAGCCTCTGTGCCACTGATATACATACATGAGAAGTTGTTGTCAAATTCGCAATATAACATTAACAGAAAGAAGATATGAAAACACAATGCAAATAGAACATGTACCGTTAGGTTATTCGCCATCATTATACCTTTCATGAACATGAAATGGTATAATTGTTTTTGTTTTTATCGGCCTATTGATAAATGATTCAAGGTTCGAATCGAGCTCAAGGCCAGAACAATAATTTTTTTCTAATGATAATTATTGTTATTTTTTAATTTTTCTAAATTTGAAAAATTGTATTTTGTTTTTGGTAATTAGTAGTAAGTAAGTAGAAAATTGTTCAGACAACCTACCATAGCTGCGCAGATAGATCCATTTCGAAGGGTGCTAAGCCTTCATCATCAGTACGCTTTAGGCATGCTGCGCTAACCATTTAGCTATACAGCGGTGGTTTGTTTGACTGGCAAATTTGCTACTTCTATTCCTTTTTACCAACTATATTTATTCAGTGTTGCGCCATCTGGTGCAAATCACTGATAATGCTGGATTTTTGTTTATTGTCAATTACTTTGTTTGACATTCCCAAGTGCTCATGGTTTATTAACAATTGTTTTTGTTTTTATCGGCCTATTGATAAATCATTCAAGGTTCGAATCGAGCTCAAGGCCAGAACAATAATTTTTTTTCTAATGATAATTATTGTTATTTTTTTAAATTTCTAAATTTGAAAAATTGTATTTTGTTTTTGGAATAGTAAGTAGAAAATTTTTCAGACAACCTACCATAGCTGCGCAGATAGATCCATTTCGAAGGGTGCTAAGCCTTCATCATCAGTACGCTTTAGGCATGCTGCGCTAACCATTTAGCTATACAGCGGTGGTTTGTTTGACTGGCAAATTTGCTACTTCTATTCCTTTTTACCAACTATATTTATTCAGTGTTGCGCCATCTGGTGCAAATCACTGATAATGCTGGATTTTTGTTTATTGTCAATTACTTTGTTTGACATTCCCAAGTGCTCATGGTTTATTAACAATTGTTTTTGTTTTTATCGGCCTATTGATAAATCATTCAAGGTTCGAATCGAGCTCAAGGCCAGAACAATAATTTTTTTTCCAATGATAATTATTGTTATTTTTTAATTTTTCTAAATTTGAAAAATTGTATTTTGTTTTTGGAATAGTAAGTAGAAAATGTTTCAGACAACCTGCCATAGCTGCGCAGATAGATCCATTTCGAAGGGTGCTAAGCCTTCATCATCAGTACGCTTTAGGCATGCTGCGCTAAACATTTAGCTATACAGCGGTGGTTTTTTTGACTGGCAAATTTGCTACTTCTATTCCTTTTTACCAACTATATTTATTCAGTGTTGCGCCATCTGGTGCAAATCACTGATAATGCTGGATTTTTGTTTATTGTCAATTACTTTGTTTGACATTCCCAAGTGCTCATGGTTTATTAACAATTGTTTTTGTTTTTATCGGCCTATTGATAAATCATTCAAGGTTCGAATCGAGCTCAAGGCCAGAACAATAATTTTTTTTCTAATGATAATTATTGTTATTTTTTAATTTTTCTAAATTTGAAAAATTGTATTTTGTTTTTGGAATAGTAAGTAGAAAATTTTTCAGACAACCTGCCATAGCTGCGCAGATAGATCCATTTCGAAGGGTGCTAAGCCTTCATCATCAGTACGCTTTAGGCATGCTGCGCTAACCATTTAGCTATACAGCGGTGGTTTGTTTGACTGGCAAATTTGCTACTTCTATTCCTTTTTACCAACTATATTTATTCAGTGTTGCGCCATCTGGTGCAAATCACTGATAATGCTGGATTATTGTTTATTGTCAATTACTTTGTTTGACATTCCCAAGTGCTCATGGTTTATTAACAATTGTTTTTGTTTTTATCGGCCTATTGATAAATCATTCAAGGTTCGAATCGAGCTCAAGGCCAGAACAATAATTTTTTTTCCAATGATAATTATTGTTATTTTTTAATTTTTCTAAATTTGAAAAATTGTATTTTGTTTTTGGAATAGTAAGTAGAAAATTTTTCAGACAACCTGCCATAGCTGCGCAGATAGATCCATTTCGAAGGGTGCTAAGCCTTCATCATCAGTACGCTTTAGGCATGCTGCGCTAAACATTTAGCTATACAGCGGTGGTTTGTTTGACTGGCAAATTTGCTACTTCTATTCCTTTTTACCAACTATATTTATTCAGTGTTGCGCCATCTGGTGCAAATCACTGATAATGCTGGATTTTTGTTTATTGTCAATTACTTTGTTTGACATTCCCAAGTGCTCATGGTTTATTAACAATTGTTTTTGTTTTTATCGGCCTATTGATAAATCATTCAAGGTTCGAATCGAGCTCAAGGCCAGAACAATAATTTTTTTTCTAATGATAATTATTGTTGTTTTTTAATTTTTCTAAATTTGAAAAATTGTATTTTGTTTTTGGAATAGTAAGTAGAAAATTTTTCAGACAACCTGCCATAGCTGCGCAGATAGATCCATTTCGAAGGGTGCTAAGCCTTCATCATCAGTACGCTTTAGGCATGCTGCGCTAACCATTTAGCTATACAGCGGTGGTTTGTTGGACTGGCAAATTTGCTACTTCTATTCCTTTTTACCAACTATATTTATTCAGTGTTGCGCCATCTGGTGCAAATCACTGATAATGCTGGATTTTTGTTTATTGTCAATTACTTTGTTTGACATTCCCAAGTGCTCATGGTTTATTAACAATTGTTTTTGTTTTTATCGGCCTATTGATAAATCATTCAAGGTTCGAATCGAGCTCAAGGCCAGAACAATACTTTTTTTTCCAATGATAATTATTGTTATTTTTTAATTTTTCTAAATTTGAAAAATTGTATTTTGTTTTTGGAATAGTAAGTAGAAAATTTTTCAGACAACCTGCCATAGCTGCGCAGATAGATCCATTTCGAAGGGTGCTAAGCCTTCATCATCAGTACGCTTTAGGCATGCTGCGCTAAACATTTAGCTATACAGCGGTGGTTTGTTTGACTGGCAAATTTGCTACTTCTATTCCTTTTTACCAACTATATTTATTCAGTGTTGCGCCATCTGGTGCAAATCACTGATAATGCTGGATTTTTGTTTATTGTCAATTACTTTGTTTGACATTCCCAAGTGCTCATGGTTTATTAACAATTGTTTTTGTTTTTATCGGCCTATTGATAAATCATTCAAGGTTCGAATCGAGCTCAAGGCCAGAACAATAATTTTTTTTCTAATGATAATTATTGTTATTTTTTAATTTTTCTAAATTTGAAAAATTGTATTTTGTTTTTGGAATAGTAAGTAGAACATTTTTCAGACAACCTGCCATAGCTGCGCAGATATATCCATTTCGAAGGGTGCTAAGCCTTCATCATCAGTACGCTATATGCATGCTGCGCTAACCATTTAGCTATACAGCGGTGGTTTGTTTGACTGGCAAATTTGCTACTTCTATTCCTTTTTACCAACTATATTTATTCAGTGTTGCGCCATCTGGTGCAAATCACTGATAATGCTGGATTTTTGTTTATTGTCAATTACTTTGTTTGACATTCCCAAGTGCTCATGGTTTATTAACAATTGTTTTTGTTTTTATCGGCCTATTGATAAATCATTCAAGGTTCGAATCGAGCTCAAGGCCAGAACAATAATTTTTTTTCTAATGATAATTATTGTTATTTTTTAATTTTTCTAAATTTGAAAAATTGTATTTTGTTTTTGGAATAGTAAGTAGAAAATTTTTCAGACAACCTGCCATAGCTGCGCAGATAGATCCATTTCGAAGGGTGCTAAGCCTTCATCATCAGTACGCTTTGGGCATGCTGCGCTAACCATTTAGCTATACAGCGGTGGTTTGTTTGACTGGCAAATTTGCTACTTCTATTCCTTTTTACCAACTATATTTATTCAGTGTTGCGCCATCTGGTGCAAATCACTGATAATGCTGGATTTTTGTTTATTGTCAATTACTTTGTTTGACATTCCCAAGTGCTCATGGTTTATTAACAATTGTTTTTGTTTTTATCGGCCTATTGATAAATCATTCAAGGTTCGAATCGAGCTCAAGGCCAGAACAATAATTTTTTTTCTAATGATAATTATTGTTATTTTTTAATTTTTCTAAATTTGAAAAATTGTATTTTGTTTTTGGAATAGTAAGTAGAAAAATTTTCAGACAACCTGCCATAGCTGCGCAGATAGATCCATTTCGAAGGGTGCTAAGCCTTCATCATCAGTACGCTTTAGGCATGCTGCGCTAACCATTTAGCTATACAGCGGTGGTTTGTTTGACTGGCAAATTTGCTACTTTATTCCTTTTTACCAACTATATTTATTCAGTGTTGCGCCATCTGGTGCAAATCACTGATAATACTGGATTTTTGTTTATTGTCAATTACTTTGTTTGACATTCCCAAGTGCTCATGGTTTATTAACAATTGTTTTTGTTTTTATCGGCCTATTGATAAATCATTCAAGGTTCGAATCGAGCTCAAGGCCAGAACAATAATTTTTTTTCTAATGATAATTATTGTTATTTTTTAATTTTTCTAAATTTGAAAAATTGTATTTTGTTTTTGGAATAGTAAGTAGAAAATTTTTCAGACAACCTGCCATAGCTGCGCAGATAGATCCATTTCGAAGGGTGCTAAGCCTTCATCATCAGTACGCTTTAGGCATGCTGCGCTAACCATTTAGCTATACAGCGGTGGTTTGTTTGACTGGCAAATTTGCTACTTCTATTCCTTTTTACCAACTATATTTATTCAGTGTTGCGCCATCTGGTGCAAATCACTGATAATGCTGGATTTTTGTTTATTGTCAATTACTTTGTTTGACATTCCCAAGTGCTCATGGTTTATTAACAATTGTTTTTGTTTTTATCGGCCTATTGATAAATCATTCAAGGTTCGAATCGAGCTCAAGGCCAGAACAATAATTTTTTTTCTAATGATAATTATTGTTATTTTTTAATTTTTCTAAATTTGAAAAATTGTATTTTGTTTTTGGAATAGTAAGTAGAAAATTTTTCAGACAACCTGCCATAGCTGCGCAGATAGATCCATTTCGAAGGGTGCTAAGCCTTCATCATCAGTACGCTTTAGGCATGCTGCGCTAACCATTTAGCTATACAGCGGTGGTTTGTTTGACTGGCAAATTTGCTACTTCTATTCCTTTTTACCTACTATATTTATTCAGTGTTGCGCCATCTGGTGCAAATCACTGATAATGCTGGATTTTTGTTTATTGTCAATTACTTTGTTTGACATTCCCAAGTGCTCATGGTTTATTAACAATTGTTTTTGTTTTTATCGGCCTATTGATAAATCATTCAAGGTTCGAATCGAGCTCAAGGCCAGAACAATAATTTTTTTTCCAATGATAATTATTGTTATTTTTTAATTTTTCTTAATTTGAAAAATTGTATTTTGTTTTTGGAATAGTAAGTAGAAAATTTTTCAGACAACCTGCCATAGCTGCGCAGATAGATCCATTTCGAAGGGTGCTAAGCCTTCATCATCAGTACGCTTTAGGCATGCTGCGCTAACCATTTAGCTATACAGCGGTGGTTTGTTTGACTGGCAAATTTGCTACTTCTATTCCTTTTTACCAACTATATTTATTCAGTGTTGCGCCATCTGGTGCAAATCACTGATAATGCTGGATTTTTGTTTATTGTCAATTACTTTGACATTCCCAAGTGCTCATTGTTTATTAACAATTGTTTTTGTTTTTATCGGCCTATTGACAAATCATTCAAGGTTCGAATCGAGCTCAAGGCCAGAACAATAATTTTTTTTCTAATGATAATTATTGTTATTTTTTAATTTTTCTAAATTTGAAAAATTGTATTTTGTTTTTGGAATAGTAAGTAGAAAATTTTTCAGACAACCTGCCATAGCTGCGCAGATAGATCCATTTCGAAGGGTGCTAAGCCTTCATCATCAGTACGCTTTAGGCATGCTGCGCTAACCATTTAGCTATACAGCGGTGGTTTGTTTGACTGGCAAATTTGCTACTTCTATTCCTTTTTACCAACTATATTTATTCAGTGTTGCGCCATCTGGTGCAAATCACTGATAATGCTGGATTTTTGTTTATTGTCAATTACTTTGTTTGACATTCCCAAGTGCTCATGGTTTATTAACAATTGTTTTTGTTTTTATCGGCCTATTGATAAATCATTCAAGGTTCGAATCGAGCTCAAGGCCAGAACAATAATTTTTTTTCTAATGATAATTATTGTTATTTTTTAATTTTTCTAAATTTGAAAAATTGTATTTTGTTTTTGGAATAGTAAGTAGAAAATTTGTCAGACAACCTGCCATAGCTGCGCAGATAGATCCATTTCGAAGGGTGCTAAGCCTTCATCATCAGTACGCTTTAGGCATGCTGCGCTAACCATTTAGCTATACAGCGGTGGTTTGTTTGACTGGCAAATTTGCTACTTCTATTCCTTTTTACCAACTATATTCATTCAGTGTTGCGCCATCTGGTGCAAATCACTGATAATGCTGGATTTTTGTTTATTGTCAATTACTTTGTTTGACATTCCCAAGTGCTCATGGTTTATTAACAATTGTTTTTGTTTTTATCGGCCTATTGATAAATCATTCAAGGTTCGAATCGAGCTCAAGGCCAGAACAATAATTTTTTTTCTAATGATAATTATTGTTATTTTTTAATTTTTCTAAATTTGCAAAATTGTATTTTGTTTTTGGAATAGTAAGTAGAAAATTTTTCAGACAACCTGCCATAGCTGCGCAGATAGATCCATTTCGAAGGGTGCTAAGCCTTCATCATCAGTACGCTTTAGGCATGCTGCGCTAACCATATAGCTATACAGCGGTGGTTTGTTTGACTGGCAAATTTGCTACTTCTATTCCTTTTTACCAACTATATTTATTCAGTGTTGCGCCATCTGGTGCAAATCACTGATAATGCTGGATTTTTGTTTATTGTCAATTACTTTGTTTGACATTCCCAAGTGCTCATGGTTTATTAACAATTGTTTTTGTTTTTATCGGCCTATTGATAAATCATTGAAGGTTCGAATCGAGCTCAAGGCCAGAACAATAATTTTTTTTCTAATGATAATTATTGTTATTTTTTAATTTTTCTAAATTTGAAAAATTGTATTTTGTTTTTGGAATAGTAAGTAGAAAATTGTTCAGACAACCTGCCATAGCTGCGCAGATAGATCCATTTCGAAGGGTGCTAAGCCTTCATCATCAGTACGCTTTAGGCATGCTGCGCTAACCATTTAGCTATACAGCGGTGGTTTGTTTGACTGGCAAATTTGCTACTTCTATTCCTTTTTACCAACTATATTTATTCAGTGTTGCGCCATCTGGTGCAAATCACTGATAATGCTGGATTTTTGTTTATTGTCAATTACTTTGTTTGACATTCCCAAGTGCTCATGGTTTATTAACAATTGTTTTTGTTTTTATCGGCCTATTGATAAATCATTCAAGGTTCGAATCGAGCTCAAGGCCAGAACAATAATTTTTTTTCTAATGATAATTATTGTTATTTTTTAATTTTTCTAAATTTGAAAAATTGTATTTTGTTTTTGGAATAGTAAGTAGAAAATTTTTCAGACAACCTGCCATAGCTGCGCAGATAGATCCATTTCGAAGGGTGCTAAGCCTTCATCATCAGTACGCTTTAGGCATGCTGCGCTAACCATTTAGCTATACAGCGGTGGTTTGTTTGACTGGCAAATTTGCTACTTCTATTCCTTTTCACCAACTATATTTATTCAGTGTTGCGCCATCTGGTGCAAATCACTGATAATGCTGGATTTTTGTTTATTGTCAATTACTTTGTTTGACATTCCCAAGTGCTCATGGTTTATTAACAATTGTTTTTGTTTTTATCGGCCTATTGATAAATCATTCAAGGTTCGAATCGAGCTCAAGGCCAGAACAATCATTTTTTTTCTAATGATAATTATTGTTATTTTTTAATTTTTCTAAATTTAAAAAATTGTATTTTGTTTTTGGAATAGTAAGTAGAAAATTTGTCAGACAACCTGCCATAGCTGCGCAGATAGATCCATTTCGAAGGGTGCTAAGCCTTCATCATCAGTACGCTTTAGGCATGCTGCGCTAACCATTTAGCTATACAGCGGTGGTTTGTTTGACTGGCAAATTTGCTACTTCTATTCCTTTTTACCAACTATATTTATTCAGTGTTGCGCCATCTGGTGCAAATCACTGATAATGCTGGATTTTTGTTTATTGTCAATTACTTTGTTTGACATTCCCAAGTGCTCATGGTTTATTAACAATTGTTTTTGTTTTTATCGGCCTATTGATAAATCATTCAAGGTTCGAATCGAGCTCAAGGCCAGAACAGTAATTTTTTTTTCTAATAATAATTGTTATTTTTTAATTTTTCTAAATTTGAAAAATTGTATTTTGTTTTTGGAATAGTAAGTAGAAAATTTTTCAGACAATCTGCCACAGCTGCGCAGATAGATCCATTTCGAAGGGTGCTAAGCCTTCATCATCAGTACGCTTTAGGCATGCTGCGCTAACCATTTAGCTATACAGCGGTGGTTTGTTTGACTGGCAAATTTGCTACTTCTATTCCTTTTTACCAACTATATTTATTCAGTGTTGCGCCATCTGGTGCAAATCACTGATAATGCTGGATTTTTGTTTATTGTCAATTACTTTGTTTGACATTCCCAAGTGCTCATGGTTTATTAACAATTGTTTTTGTTTTTATCGGCCTATTGATAAATCATTCAAGATTCGAATCGAGCTCAAGGCCAGAACAATAATTTTTTTTCTAATCATAATTATTGTTATTTTTTAATTTTTCTAAATTTGAAAAATTGTATTTTGTTTTTGGAATAGTAAGTAGAAAATTTTTCAGACAACCTGCCATAGCTGCGCAGATAGATCCATTTCGAAGGGTGCTAAGCCTTCATCATCAGTACGCTTTAGGCATGCTGCGCTAACCATTTAGCTATACAGCGGTGGTTTGTTTGACTGGCAAATTTGCTACTTCTATTCCTTTTTACCAACTATATTTATTCAGTGTTGCGCCATCTGGTGCAAATCACTGATAATGCTGGATTTTTGTTTATTGTCAATTACTTTGTTTGACATTCCCAAGTGCTCATGGTTTATTAACAATTGTTTTTGTTTTTATCGGCCTATTGATAAATCATTCAAGGTTCGAATCGAGCTCAAGGCCAGAACAATAATTTTTTTTCCTAATGATAATTATTGTTATTTTTTAATTTTTCTAAATTTGAAAAATTGTATTTTGTTTTTGGAATAGTAAGTAGAAAATTTTTCAGACAACCGGCCATAGCTGCGCAGATAGATCCATTTCGAAGGGTGCTAAGCCTTCATCATCAATACGCTTTAGGCATGCTGCGCTAACCATTTAGCTATACAGCGGTGGTTTGTTTGACTGGCAAATTTGCTACTTCTATTCCTTTTTACCAACTATATTTATTCAGTGTTGCGCCATCTGGTGCAAATCACTGATAATGCTGGATTTTTGTTTATTGTCAATTACTTTGTTTGACATTCCCAAGTGCTCATGGTTTATTAACAATTGTTTTTGTTTTTATCGGCCTATTGATAAATCATTCAAGGTTCGAATCGAGCTCAAGGCCAGAACAATAATTTTTTTTCTAATGATAATTATTGTTATTTTTTAATTTTTCTAAATTTGAAAAATTGTATTTTGTTTTTGGAATAGTAAGTAGAAAATTTTTCAGACAACCTGCCATAGCTGCGCAGATAGATCCATTTCGAAGGGTGCTAAGCCTTCATCATCAGTACGCTTTAGGCATGCTGCGCTAACCATTTAGCTATACAGCGGTGGTTTGTTTGACTGGCAAATTTGCTACTTCTATTCCTTTTTACCAACTATATTTATTCAGTGTTGCGCCATCTGGTGCAAATCACTGATAATGCTGGATTATTGTTTATTGTCAATTACTTTGTTTGACATTCCCAAGTGCTCATGGTTTATTAACAATTGTTTTTGTTTTTATCGGCCTATTGATAAATCATTCAAGGTTCGAATCGAGCTCAAGGCCAGAACAATAATTTTTTTTCCAATGATAATTATTGTTATTTTTTAATTTTTCTAAATTTGAAAAATTGTATTTTGTTTTTGGAATAGTAAGTAGAAAATTTTTCAGACAACCTGCCATAGCTGCGCAGATAGATCCATTTCGAAGGGTGCTAAGCCTTCATCATCAGTACGCTTTAGGCATGCTGCGCTAAACATTTAGCTATACAGCGGTGGTTTGTTTGACTGGCAAATTTGCTACTTCTATTCCTTTTTACCAACTATATTTATTCAGTGTTGCGCCATCTGGTGCAAATCACTGATAATGCTGGATTTTTGTTTATTGTCAATTACTTTGTTTGACATTCCCAAGTGCTCATGGTTTATTAACAATTGTTTTTGTTTTTATCGGCCTATTGATAAATCATTCAAGGTTCGAATCGAGCTCAAGGCCAGAACAATAATTTTTTTTCTAATGGTAATTATTGTTGTTTTTTAATTTTTCTAAATTTGAAAAATTGTATTTTGTTTTTGGAATAGTAAGTAGAAAATTTTTCAGACAACCTGCCATAGCTGCGCAGATAGATCCATTTCGAAGGGTGCTAAGCCTTCATCATCAGTACGCTTTAGGCATGCTGCGCTAACCATTTAGCTATACAGCGGTGGTTTGTTGGACTGGCAAATTTGCTACTTCTATTCCTTTTTACCAACTATATTTATTCAGTGTTGCGCCATCTGGTGCAAATCACTGATAATGCTGGATTTTTGTTTATTGTCAATTACTTTGTTTGACATTCCCAAGTGCTCATGGTTTATTAACAATTGTTTTTGTTTTTATCGGCCTATTGATAAATCATTCAAGGTTCGAATCGAGCTCAAGGCCAGAACAATAATTTTTTTTCTAATGATAATTATTGTTATTTTTTAATTTTTCTAAATTTGAAAAATTGTATTTTGTTTTTGGAATAGTAAGTAGAAAATTGTTCAGACAACCTGCCATAGCTGCGCAGATAGATCCATTTCGAAGGGTGCTAAGCCTTCATCATCAGTACGCTTTAGGCATGCTGCGCTAACCATTTAGCTATACAGCGGTGGTTTGTTTGACTGGCAAATTTGCTACTTCTATTCCTTTTTACCAACTATATTTATTCAGTGTTGCGCCATCTGGTGCAAATCACTGATAATGCTGGATTTTTGTTTATTGTCAATTACTTTGTTTGACATTCCCAAGTGCTCATGGTTTATTAACAATTGTTTTTGTTTTTATCGGCCTATTGATAAATCATTCAAGGTTCGAATCGAGCTCAAGGCCAGAACAATAATTTTTTTTCTAATGATAATTATTGTTATTTTTTAATTTTTCTAAATTTGAAAAATTGTATTTTGTTTTTGGAATAGTAAGTAGAAAATTTTTCAGACAACCTGCCATAGCTGCGCAGATATGTCCATTTCGAAGGGTGCTAAGCCTTCATCATCAGTACGCTTTAGGCATGCTGCGCTAACCATTTAGCTATACAGCGGTGGTTTGTTTGACTGGCAAATTTGCTACTTCTATTCCTTTTTACCAACTATATTTATTCAGTGTTGCGCCATCTGGTGCAAATCACTGATAATGCTGGATTTTTGTTTATTGTCAATTACTTTGTTTGACATTCCCAAGTGCTCATGGTTTATTAACAATTGTTTTTGTTTTTATCGGCCTATTGATAAATCATTCAAGGTTCGAATCGAGCTCAAGGCCAGAACAATAATTTTTTTTCTAATGATAATTATTGTTATTTTTTAATTTTTCTAAATTTGAAAAATTGTATTTTGTTTTTGGAATAGTAAGTAGAAAATTTTTCAGACAACCTGCCATAGCTGCGCAGATAGATCCATTTCGAAGGGTGCTAAGCCTTCATCATCAGTACGCTTTAGGCATGCTGCGCTAACCATTTAGCTATACAGCGGTGGTTTGTTTGACTGGCAAATTTGCTACTTCTATTCCTTTTTACCAACTATATTTATTCAGTGTTGCGCCATCTGGTGCAAATCACTGATAATGCTGGATTATTGTTTATTGTCAATTACTTTGTTTGACATTCCCAAGTGCTCATGGTTTATTAACAATTGTTTTTGTTTTTATCGGCCTATTGATAAATCATTCAAGGTTCGAATCGAGCTCAAGGCCAGAACAATAATTTTTTTTCCAATGATAATTATTGTTATTTTTTAATTTTTCTAAATTTGAAAAATTGTATTTTGTTTTTGGAATAGTAAGTAGAAAATTTTTCAGACAACCTGCCATAGCTGCGCAGATAGATCCATTTCGAAGGGTGCTAAGCCTTCATCATCAGTACGCTTTAGGCATGCTGCGCTAAACATTTAGCTATACAGCGGTGGTTTGTTTGACTGGCAAATTTGCTACTTCTATTCCTTTTTACCAACTATATTTATTCAGTGTTGCGCCATCTGGTGCAAATCACTGATAATGCTGGATTTTTGTTTATTGTCAATTACTTTGTTTGACATTCCCAAGTGCTCATGGTTTATTAACAATTGTTTTTGTTTTTATCGGCCTATTGATAAATCATTCAAGGTTCGAATCGAGCTCAAGGCCAGAACAATAATTTTTTTTCTAATGGTAATTATTGTTGTTTTTTAATTTTTCTAAATTTGAAAAATTGTATTTTGTTTTTGGAATAGTAAGTAGAAAATTTTTCAGACAACCTGCCATAGCTGCGCAGATAGATCCATTTCGAAGGGTGCTAAGCCTTCATCATCAGTACGCTTTAGGCATGCTGCGCTAACCATTTAGCTATACAGCGGTGGTTTGTTGGACTGGCAAATTTGCTACTTCTATTCCTTTTTACCAACTATATTTATTCAGTGTTGCGCCATCTGGTGGAAATCACTGATAATGCTGGATTTTTGTTTATTGTCAATTACTTTGTTTGACATTCCCAAGTGCTCATGGTTTATTAACAATTGTTTTTGTTTTTATCGGCCTATTGATAAATCATTCAAGGTTCGAATCGAGCTCAAGGCCAGAACAATACTTTTTTTTCCAATGATAATTATTGTTATTTTTTAATTTTTCTAAATTTGAAAAATTGTATTTTGTTTTTGGAATAGTAAGTAGAAAATTTTTCAGACAACCTGCCATAGCTGCGCAGATAGATCCATTTCGAAGGGTGCTAAGCCTTCATCATCAGTACGCTTTAGGCATGCTGCGCTAAACATTTAGCTATACAGCGGTGGTTTGTTTGACTGGCAAATTTGCTACTTCTATTCCTTTTTACCAACTATATTTATTCAGTGTTGCGCCATCTGGTGCAAATCACTGATAATGCTGGATTTTTGTTTATTGTCAATTACTTTGTTTGACATTCCCAAGTGCTCATGGTTTATTAACAATTGTTTTTGTTTTTATCGGCCTATTGATAAATCATTCAAGGTTCGAATCGAGCTCAAGGCCAGAACAATAATTTTTTTTCTAATGATAATTATTGTTATTTTTTAATTTTTCTAAATTTGAAAAATTGTATTTTGTTTTTGGAATAGTAAGTAGAACATTTTTCAGACAACCTGCCATAGCTGCGCAGATATGTCCATTTCGAAGGGTGCTAAGCCTTCATCATCAGTACGCTATAGGCATGCTGCGCTAACCATTTAGCTATACAGCGGTGGTTTGTTTGACTGGCAAATTTGCTACTTCTATTCCTTTTTACCAACTATATTTATTCAGTGTTGCGCCATCTGGTGCAAATCACTGATAATGCTGGATTTTTGTTTATTGTCAATTACTTTGTTTGACATTCCCAAGTGCTCATGGTTTATTAACAATTGTTTTTGTTTTTATCGGCCTATTGATAAATCATTCAAGGTTCGAATCGAGCTCAAGGCCAGAACAATAATTTTTTTTCTAATGATAATTATTGTTATTTTTTAATTTTTCTAAATTTGAAAAATTGTATTTTGTTTTTGGAATAGTAAGTAGAAAATTTTTCAGACAACCTGCCATAGCTGCGCAGATAGATCCATTTCGAAGGGTGCTAAGCCTTCATCATCAGTACGCTTTGGGCATGCTGCGCTAACCATTTAGCTATACAGCGGTGGTTTGTTTGACTGGCAAATTTGCTACTTCTATTCCTTTTTACCAACTATATTTATTCAGTGTTGCGCCATCTGGTGCAAATCACTGATAATGCTGGATTTTTGTTTATTGTCAATTACTTTGTTTGACATTCCCAAGTGCTCATGGTTTATTAACAATTGTTTTTGTTTTTATCGGCCTATTGATAAATCATTCAAGGTTCGAATCGAGCTCAAGGCCAGAACAATAATTTTTTTTCTAATGATAATTATTGTTATTTTTTAATTTTTCTAAATTTGAAAAATTGTATTTTGTTTTTGGAATAGTAAGTAGAAAAATTTTCAGACAACCTGCCATAGCTGCGCAGATAGATCCATTTCGAAGGGTGCTAAGCCTTCATCATCAGTACGCTTTAGGCATGCTGCGCTAACCATTTAGCTATACAGCGGTGGTTTGTTTGACTGGCAAATTTGCTACTTTATTCCTTTTTACCAACTATATTTATTCAGTGTTGCGCCATCTGGTGCAAATCACTGATAATACTGGATTTTTGTTTATTGTCAATTACTTTGTTTGACATTCCCAAGTGCTCATGGTTTATTAACAATTGTTTTTGTTTTTATCGGCCTATTGATAAATCATTCAAGGTTCGAATCGAGCTCAAGGCCAGAACAATAATTTTTTTTCTAATGATAATTATTGTTATTTTTTAATTTTTCTAAATTTGAAAAATTGTATTTTGTTTTTGGAATAGTAAGTAGAAAATTTTTCAGACAACCTGCCATAGCTGCGCAGATAGATCCATTTCGAAGGGTGCTAAGCCTTCATCATCAGTACGCTTTAGGCATGCTGCGCTAACCATTTAGCTATACAGCGGTGGTTTGTTTGACTGGCAAATTTGCTACTTCTATTCCTTTTTACCAACTATATTTATTCAGTGTTGCGCCATCTGGTGCAAATCACTGATAATGCTGGATTTTTGTTTATTGTCAATTACTTTGTTTGACATTCCCAAGTGCTCATGGTTTATTAACAATTGTTTTTGTTTTTATCGGCCTATTGATAAATCATTCAAGGTTCGAATCGAGCTCAAGGCCAGAACAATAATTTTTTTTCTAATGATAATTATTGTTATTTTTTAATTTTTCTAAATTTGAAAAATTGTATTTTGTTTTTGGAATAGTAAGTAGAAAATTTTTCAGACAACCTGCCATAGCTGCGCAGATAGATCCATTTCGAAGGGTGCTAAGCCTTCATCATCAGTACGCTTTAGGCATGCTGCGCTAACCATTTAGCTATACAGCGGTGGTTTGTTTGACTGGCAAATTTGCTACTTCTATTCCTTTTTACCTACTATATTTATTCAGTGTTGCGCCATCTGGTGCAAATCACTGATAATGCTGGATTTTTGTTTATTGTCAATTACTTTGTTTGACATTCCCAAGTGCTCATGGTTTATTAACAATTGTTTTTGTTTTTATCGGCCTATTGATAAATCATTGAAGGTTCGAATCGAGCTCAAGGCCAGAACAATAATTTTTTTTCTAATGATAATTATTGTTATTTTGTAATTTTTCTAAATTTGAAAAATTGTATTTTGTTTTTGGAATAGTAAGTAGAAAATTGTTCAGACAACCTGCCATAGCTGCGCAGATAGATCCATTTCGAAGGGTGCTAAGCCTTCATCATCAGTACGCTTTAGGCATGCTGCGCTAACCATTTAGCTATACAGCGGTGGTTTGTTTGACTGGCAAATTTGCTACTTCTATTCCTTTTTACCAACTATATTTATTCAGTGTTGCGCCATCTGGTGCAAATCACTGATAATGCTGGATTTTTGTTTATTGTCAATTACTTTGTTTGACATTCCCAAGTGCTCATGGTTTATTAACAATTGTTTTTGTTTTTATCGGCCTATTGATAAATCATTCAAGGTTCGAATCGAGCTCAAGGCCAGAACAATAATTTTTTTTCTAATGATAATTATTGTTATTTTTTAATTTTTCTAAATTTGAAAAATTGTATTTTGTTTTTGGAATAGTAAGTAGAAAATTTTTCAGACAACCTGCCATAGCTGCGCAGATAGATCCATTTCGAAGGGTGCTAAGCCTTCATCATCAGTACGCTTTAGGCATGCTGCGCTAACCATTTAGCTATACAGCGGTGGTTTGTTTGACTGGCAAATTTGCTACTTCAATTCCTTTTCACCAACTATATTTATTCAGTGTTGCGCCATCTGGTGCAAATCACTGATAATGCTGGATTTTTGTTTATTGTCAATTACTTTGTTTGACATTCCCAAGTGCTCATGGTTTATTAACAATTGTTTTTGTTTTTATCGGCCTATTGATAAATCATTCAAGGTTCGAATCGAGCTCAAGGCCAGAACAATCATTTTTTTTCTAATGATAATTATTGTTATTTTTTAATTTTTCTAAATTTAAAAAATTGTATTTTGTTTTTGGAATAGTAAGTAGAAAATTTGTCAGACAACCTGCCATAGCTGCGCAGATAGATCCATTTCGAAGGGTGCTAAGCCTTCATCATCAGTACGCTTTAGGCATGCTGCGCTAACCATTTAGCTATACAGCGGTGGTTTGTTTGACTGGCAAATTTGCTACTTCTATTCCTTTTTACCAACTATATTTATTCAGTGTTGCGCCATCTGGTGCAAATCACTGATAATGCTGGATTTTTGTTTATTGTCAATTACTTTGTTTGACATTCCCAAGTGCTCATGGTTTATTAACAATTGTTTTTGTTTTTATCGGCCTATTGATAAATCATTCAAGGTTCGAATCGAGCTCAAGGCCAGAACAGTAATTTTTTTTTCTAATAATAATTGTTATTTTTTAATTTTTCTAAATTTGAAAAATTGTATTTTGTTTTTGGAATAGTAAGTAGAAAATTTTTCAGACAATCTGCCACAGCTGCGCAGATAGATCCATTTCGAAGGGTGCTAAGCCTTCATCATCAGTACGCTTTAGGCATGCTGCGCTAACCATTTAGCTATACAGCGGTGGTTTGTTTGACTGGCAAATTTGCTACTTCTATTCCTTTTTACCAACTATATTTATTCAGTGTTGCGCCATCTGGTGCAAATCACTGATAATGCTGGATTTTTGTTTATTGTCAATTACTTTGTTTGACATTCCCAAGTGCTCATGGTTTATTAACAATTGTTTTTGTTTTTATCGGCCTATTGATAAATCATTCAAGATTCGAATCGAGCTCAAGGCCAGAACAATAATTTTTTTTCTAATCATAATTATTGTTATTTTTTAATTTTTCTAAATTTGAAAAATTGTATTTTGTTTTTGGAATAGTAAGTAGAAAATTTTTCAGACAACCTGCCATAGCTGCGCAGATAGATCCATTTCGAAGGGTGCTAAGCCTTCATCATCAGTACGCTTTAGGCATGCTGCGCTAACCATTTAGCTATACAGCGGTGGTTTGTTTGACTGGCAAATTTGCTACTTCTATTCCTTTTTACCAACTATATTTATTCAGTGTTGCGCCATCTGGTGCAAATCACTGATAATGCTGGATTTTTGTTTATTGTCAATTACTTTGTTTGACATTCCCAAGTGCTCATGGTTTATTAACAATTGTTTTTGTTTTTATCGGCCTATTGATAAATCATTCAAGGTTCGAATCGAGCTCAAGGCCAGAACAATAATTTTTTTTCTAATGATAATTATTGTTATTTTTTAATTTTTCTAAATTTGAAAAATTGTATTTTGTTTTTGGGATAGTAAGTAGACAATTTTTCAGACAACCTGCCATAGCTGCGCAGATAGATCCATTTCGAAGGGTGCTAAGCCTTCATCATCAGTACGCTTTAGGCATGCTGCGCTAACCATTTAGCTATACAGCGGTGGTTTGTTTGACTGGCAAATTTGCTACTTCTATTCCTTTTTACCAACTATATTTATTCAGTGTTGCGCCATCTGGTGCAAATCACTGATAATGCTGGATTTTTGTTTATTGTCAATTACTTTGTTTGACATTCCCAAGTGCTCATGGTTTATTAACAATTGTTTCTGTTTTTATCGGCCTATTGATAAATCATTCAAGGTTCGAATCGAGCTCAAGGCCAGAACAATAATTTTTTTTCTAATGATAATTATTGTTATTTTTTAATTTTTCTAAATTTGAAAAATTGTATTTTGTTTTTGGAATAGTAAGTAGAAAAATTTTCAGACAACCTGCCATAGCTGCGCAGATAGATCCATTTCGAAGGGTGCTAAGCCTTCATCATCAGTACGCTTTAGGCATGCTGCGCTAACCATATAGCTATACAGCGGTGGTTTGTTTGACTGGCAAATTTGCTACTTCTATTCCTTTTTACCAACTATATTTATTCACTGTCGCGCCATCTGGTGCAAATCACTGATAATGCTGGATTTTTGTTTATTGTCAATTACTTTGTTTGACATTCCCAAGTGCTCATGGTTTATTAACAATTGTTTTTGTTTTTATCGGCCTATTGATAAATCATTCAAAGTTCGAATCGAGCTCAAGGCCAGAACAATAATTTTTTTTCTAATGATAATTATTGTTATTTTTTAATTTTTTTAAATTTGAAAAATTGTATTTTGTTTTTGGAATAGTAAGTAGAAAATTGTTCAGACAACCTGCCATAGCTGCGCAGATAGATCCATTTCGAAGATTGCTAAGCCTTCATCATCAGTACGCTTTAGGCATGCTGCGCTAACCATTTAGCTATACAGCGGTGGTTTGTTTGACTGGCAAATTTGCTACTTCTATTCCTTTTTACCAACTATATTTATTCAGTGTTGCGCCATCTGGTGCAAATCACTGATAATGCTGGATTTTTGTTTATTGTCAATTACTTTGTTTGACATTCCCAAGTGCTCATGGTTTATTAACAATTGTTTTTGTTTTTATCGGCCTATTGATAAATCATTCAAGGTTCGAATCGAGCTCAAGGCCAGAACAATAATTTTTTTTCTAATGATAATTATTGTTATTTTTTAATTTTTCTAAATTTGAAAAATTGTATTTCGTTTTTGGAATAGTAAGTAGAAAATTTTTCAGACAACCTGCCATAGCTGCGCAGATAGATCCATTTCGAAGGGTGCTAAGCCTTCGTCATCAGTACGCTTTAGGCATGCTGCGCTAACCATTTAGCTATACAGCGGTGGTTTTTTTGACTGGCAAATTTGCTACTTCTATTCCTTTTTACCAACTATATTTATTCAGTGTTGCACCATCTGGTGCAAATCACTGATAATGCTGGATTTTTGTTTATTGTCAATTACTTTGTTTGACATTCCCAAGTGCTCATGGTTTATTAACAATTGTTTTTGTTTTTATCGGCCTATTGATAAATCATTCAAGGTTCGAATCGAGCTCAAGGCCAGAACAATAATTTTTTTTTTAATGATAATTATTGTTATTTTTTAATTTTTCTAAATTTGAAAAATTGTATTTTGTTTTTGGAATAGTAAGAAGAAAATTTTTCAGACAACCTGCCATAGCTGCGCAGATAGATCCATTTCGAAGGGTGCTAAGCCTTCATCATCAGTACGCCTAAAGCGTTTCCTAAATTTGAAAAATTGTATTTTGTTTTTGGAATAGTAAGTAGAAAATTTTTCAGACAACCTGCCATAGCTGCGCAGATAGATCCATTTCGAAGGGTGCTAAGCCTTCGGCATCCGTACGCTTTAGGCATGCTGCGCTAACCATTTAGCTATACAGCGGTGGTTTGTTCGAATCGAGCTCAAGGCCAGAACAATAATTTTTTTTCTAATGATAATTATTGTTATTTTAAAATTTTTCTAAATTTGAAAAATTGTATTTTGTTTTTGGAATAGTAAGTAGAAAATGTTTCAGACAACCTGCCATAGCTGCGCAGATAGATCCATTTCGAAGGGTGCTAAGCCTTCATCATCAGTACGCTTTAGGCATGCTGCGCTAACCATTTAGCTATACAGCGGTGGTTTGTTTGACTGGCAAATTTGCTACTTCTATTCCTTTTTACCAACTATATTTATTCAGTGTTGCGCCATCTGGTGCAAATCACTGATAATGCTGGATTTTTGTTTATTGTCAATTACTTTGTTTGACATTCCCAAGTGCTCATGGTTTATTAACAATTGTTTTTGTTTTTATCGGCCTATTGATAAATCATTCAAGGTTCGAATCGAGCTCAAGGCCAGAACAATAATTTTTTTTCCTAATGATAATTATTGTTATTTTTTTAATTTTTCTAAATTTGAAAAATTGTATTTTGTTTTTGGAATAGTAAGTAGAAAATTTTTCAGACAACCTGCCATAGCTGCGCAGATAGATCCATTTCGAAGGGTGCTAAGCCTTCATCATCAGTACGCTTTAGGCATGCTGCGCTAACCATTTTGCTATACAGCGGTGGTTTGTTTGACTGGCAAATTTGCTACTTCTATTCCTTTTTACCAACTATATTTATTCAGTGTTGCGCCATATGGTGCAAATCACTGATAATGCTGGATTTTTGTTTATTGTCAATTACTTTGTTTGACATTCCCAAGTGCTCATGGTTTATTAACAATTGTTTTTGTTTTTATCGGCCTATTGATAAATCATTCAAGGTTCGAATCGAGCTCAAGGCCAGAACAATAATTTTTTTCCTAATGATAATTATTGTTATTTTTTTAATTTTTCTAAATTTGAAAAATTGTATTTTGTTTTTGGAATAGTAAGTAGAAAATTTTTCAGACAACCTGCCATAGCTGCGCAGATAGATCCATTTCGAAGGGTGCTAAGCCTTCATCATCAGTACGCTTTAGGCATGCTGCGCTAACCATTTAGCTATACAGCGGTGGTTTGTTTGACTGGCAAATTTGCTACTTCTATTCCTTTTTACCAACTATATTTATTCAGTGTTGCGCCATCTGGTGCAAATCACTGATAATGCTGGATTTTTGTTTATTGTCAATTACTTTGTTTGACATTCCCAAGTGCTCATGGTTTATTAACAATTGTTTTTGTTTTTATCGGCCTATTGATAAATCATTCAAGATTCGAATCGAGCTCAAGGCCAGAACAATAATTTTTTTTCTAATCATAATTATTGTTATTTTTTAATTTTTCTAAATTTGAAAAATTGTATTTTGTTTTTGGAATAGTAAGTAGAAAATTTTTCAGACAACCTGCCATAGCTGCGCAGATAGATCCATTTCGAAGGGTGCTAAGCCTTCATCATCAGTACGCTTTAGGCATGCTGCGCTAACCATTTAGCTATACAGCGGTGGTTTGTTTGACTGGCAAATTTGCTACTTCTATTCCTTTTTACCAACTATATTTATTCAGTGTTGCGCCATCTGGTGCAAATCACTGATAATGCTGGATTTTTGTTTATTGTCAATTACTTTGTTTGACATTCCCAAGTGCTCATGGTTTATTAACAATTGTTTTTGTTTTTATCGGCCTATTGATAAATCATTCAAGGTTCGAATCGAGCTCAAGGCCAGAACAATAATTTTTTTTCTAATAATAATTATTGTTATTTTTTAATTTTTCTAAATTTGAAAAATTGTATTTTGTTTTTGGGATAGTAAGTAGACAATTTTTCAGACAACCTGCCATAGCTGCGCAGATAGATCCATTTCGAAGGGTGCTAAGCCTTCATCATCAGTACGCTTTAGGCATGCTGCGCTAACCATTTAGCTATACAGCGGTGGTTTGTTTGACTGGCAAATTTGCTACTTCTATTCCTTTTTACCAACTATATTTATTCAGTGTTGCGCCATCTGGTGCAAATCACTGATAATGCTGGATTTTTGTTTATTGTCAATTACTTTGTTTGACATTCCCAAGTGCTCATGGTTTATTAACAATTGTTTTTGTTTTTATCGGCCTATTGATAAATCATTCAAGGTTCGAATCGAGCTCAAGGCCAGAACAATAATTTTTTTTCCTAATGATAATTATTGTTATTTTTTTAATTTTTCTAAATTTGAAAAATTGTATTTTGTTTTTGGAATAGTAAGTAGAAAATTTTTCAGACAACCTGCCATAGCTGCGCAGATAGATCCATTTCGAAGGGTGCTAAGCCTTCATCATCAGTACGCTTTAGGCATGCTGCGCTAACCATTTAGCTATACAGCGGTGGTTTGTTTGACTGGCAAATTTGCTACTTCTATTCCTTTTTACCAACTATATTTATTCAGTGTTGCGCCATCTGGTGCAAATCACTGATAATGCTGGATTTTTGTTTATTGTCAATTACTTTGTTTGACATTCCCAAGTGCTCATGGTTTATTAACAATTGTTTTTGTTTTTATCGGCCTATTGATAAATCATTCAAGGTTCGAATCGAGCTCAAGGCCAGAACAATAATTTTTTTTCCTAATGATAATTATTGTTATTTTTTTAATTTTTCTAAATTTGAAAAATTGTATTTTGTTTTTGGAATAGTAAGTAGAAAATTTTTCAGACAACCTGCCATAGCTGCGCAGATAGATCCATTTCGAAGGGTGCTAAGCCTTCATCATCAGTACGCTTTAGGCATGCTGCACTAACCATTTAGCTATACAGCGGTGGCTTGTTTGACTGGCAAATTTGCTACTTCTATTCCTTTTTACCAACTATATTTATTCAGTGTTGCGCCATCTGGTGCAAATCACTGATAATGCTGGATTTTTGTTTATTGTCAATTACTTTGTTTGACATTCCCAAGTGCTCATGGTTTATTAACAATTGTTTTTGTTTTTATCGGCCTATTGATAAATCATTCAAGATTCGAATCGAGCTCAAGGCCAGAACAATAATTTTTTTTCTAATCATAATTATTGTTATTTTTAAATTTTTCTAAATTTGAAAAATTGTATTTTGTTTTTGGAATAGTAAGTAGAAAATTTTTCAGACAACCTGCCATAGCTGCGCAGATAGATCCATTTCGAAGGGTGCTAAGCCTTCATCATCAGTACGCTTTAGGCATGCTGCGCTAACCATTTAGCTATACAGCGGTGGGTTGTTTGACTGGCAAATTTGCTACTTCTATTCCTTTTTACCAACTATATTTATTCAGTGTTGCGCCATCTGGTGCAAATCACTGATAATGCTGGATTTTTGTTTATTGTCAATTACTTTGTTTGACATTCCCAAGTGCTCATGGTTTATTAACAATTGTTATTGTTTTTATCGGCCTATTGATAAATCATTCAAGGTTCGAATCGAGCTCAAGGCCAGAACAATAATTTTTTTTCTAATGATAATTATTGTTATTTTTTAATTTTTCTAAATTTGAAAAATTGTATTTTGTTTTTGGGATAGTAAGTAGACAATTTTTCAGACAACCTGCCATAGCTGCGCAGATAGATCCATTTCGAAGGGTGCTAAGCCTTCATCATCAGTACGCTTTAGGCATGCTGCGCTAACCATTTAGCTATACAGCGGTGGTTTGTTTGACTGGCAAATTTGCTACTTCTATTCCTTTTTACCAACTATATTTATTCAGTGTTGCGCCATCTGGTGCAAATCACTGATAATGCTGGATTTTTGTTTATTGTCAATTACTTTGTTTGACATTCCCAAGTGCTCATGGTTTATTAACAATTGTTTCTGTTTTTATCGGCCTATTGATAAATCATTCAAGGTTCGAATCGAGCTCAAGGCCAGAACAATAATTTTTTTTCTAATGATAATTATTGTTATTTTTTAATTTTTCTAAATTTGAAAAATTGTATTTTGTTTTTGGAATAGTAAGTAGAAAAATTTTCAGACAACCTGCCATAGCTGCGCAGATAGATCCATTTCGAAGGGTGCTAAGCCCTCATCATCAGTACGCTTTAGGCATGCTGCGCTAACCATATAGCTATACAGCGGTGGTTTGTTTGACTGGCAAATTTGCTACTTCTATTCCTTTTTACCAACTATATTTATTCAGTGTCGCGCCATCTGGTGCAAATCACTGATAATGCTGGATTTTTGTTTATTGTCAATTACTTTGTTTGACATTCCCAAGTGCTCATGGTTTATTAACAATTGTTTTTGTTTTTATCGGCCTATTGATAAATCATTCAAGGTTCGAATCGAGCTCAAGGCCAGAACAATAATTTTTTTTCTAATGATAATTATTGTTATTTTTTAATTTTTCTAAATTTGAAAAATTGTATTTTGTTTTTGGAATAGTAAGTAGAAAATTGTTCAGACAACCTGCCATAGCTGCGCAGATAGATCCATTTCGAAGATTGCTAAGCCTTCATCATCAGTACGCTTTAGGCATGCTGCGCTAACCATTTAGCTATACAGCGGTGGTTTGTTTGACTGGCAAATTTGCTACTTCTATTCCTTTTTACCAACTATATTTATTCAGTGTTGCGCCATCTGGTGCAAATCACTGATAATGCTGGATTTTTGTTTATTGTCAATTACTTTGTTTGACATTCCCATGTGCTCATGGTTTATTAACAATTGTTTTTGTTTTTATCGGCCTATTGATAAATCATTCAAGGTTCGAATCGAGCTCAAGGCCAGAACAATAATTTTTTTTCTAATGATAATTATTGTTATTTTTTAATTTTTCTAAATTTGAAAAATTGTATTTTGTTTTTGGAATAGTAAGTAGAAAATTTTTCAGACAACCTGCCATAGCTGCGCAGATAGATCCATTTCGAAGGGTGCTAAGCCTTCGTCATCAGTACGCTTTAGGCATGCTGCGCTAACCATTTAGCTATACAGCGGTGGTTTTTTTGACTGGCAAATTTGCTACTTCTATTCCTTTTTACCAACTATATTTATTCAGTGTTGCACCATCTGGTGCAAATCACTGATAATGCTGGATTTTTGTTTATTGTCAATTACTTTGTTTGACATTCCCAATTGCTCATGGTTTATTAACAATTGTTTTTTTTTTTTTTTTTTTTTTTTTTTTTGTTTTAATGGACGTTGTGGCAGCGCGCTGCCCTCAAGTGGCCCAATGAAACCAGGCTAATCCTGTTCACGCGATCGATTTATATATATATATAATAACTTTTTTTTTTTTTATTTTTTATTTTGCCGAGTCTTTGATGGGCAGCGGTTTGTCAAGCGTCACGATCTGAGACTGCTCAGCTACAGAAGAAATTTCATCAGCCAAGCGTAATACTTAAAGAGAACAGAAGCAAACGTATTATACATTAATTTAGAGAGGTGAGAACAATCTTTTTTATAGAAAAAAGGGAGTCCGAGCGATCAAATGTATTTGAGTGAGAGTTATAATCTTGGCATAAACGCCGAAAAGGTTCATTTTGTTCGAAATTCGTTCTACATTGTTTCAGCAGAAGAGGTTTGAAGTGTCTCGATGTCCGAGAAGGAACGCAAAAGTTCACTTCATTCAGAAGGAATGGGCTCGAAATTGATCCATTTAAAAGTTTTGTCATAAATATCACACCAAGCATTTCCCTTCGACTAGCAAGAGTTGGAAGATTGATAAGCTTTAATCGATTAGTACAAGGTGGAAGATTAGTTAAAGAGTCCCATTGGAAATTTCTTAAGGCAAATAGTAAAAATTGTTTTTGTATTGATTCGAGACTGTCTGCATGGACTTGATAACGCGGATTCCAAATTATCGAGCCGTATTCTAATATTGGCCTAACTAATGTTGTAAAAAGTGATTTAGTTATGTAAGGGTCGTTAAATTCTTTTGACCACCGTTTAACAAATGCAAAAACACCTTTGCCTTTATTCACTGTAGCATTAATATGAAGATTGAAACTAAGTTTGGAATCCATCATGACTCCCAAGTCAATAAAATTATTTACAGTTTCTAGACTATAGTTGTTAATTGTATATGAAGCTGGTGGCGAAACTCTCCGAGAAAAACACATGAATTTACATTTTTTGAGATTGAGCGGCATATAATTTACATTGCACCAGGTAACCAAGTGATTTAAATCCATTTGAAGCAAGGAATGTTCCTCAACCGAGGCACATGATTTGAAAAGTTTTACATCGTCTGCGTACATCAAGATTTTTGAGTATTTAATTGTACCAGATATATCGTTTATGAACAACAAGAACAGAATCGGACCAAGATGGCTGCCCTGAGGAACACCAGAAGAAACATTGATGACCCCAGAAAGTGTATTTTTAAAGATTACTTTTTGCGTACGATAACCAAGATACGAAGAAATCCAACATATAAGACGGGGTTGAAAACCGAGTTGACTGAGCTTATGAATAAGTAATGGGTGTGATACTTTGTCGAAAGCTTTACTGAAATCGGTGTAAATTACATCAGTGTGAAGGCCTTTTCTAAATCCATTAGAAACGTGGGTGGTAAATTCTAGTAAATTGGTGATAAGTGATTTGCCCTTACAGAACCCATGCTGCGAGCTTGCAATTATGGGGGAAATAGGGAATGTTAGGTGGTGGGTAACAATAGCCTCAAATAACTTTGGGATAGCGGATAACTTTGCTATGCCCCGGTAGTTTTCTATTGAAGACCTGCTTCCATTTTTATGAAGCGGAATAAGAAAAGATTCCTTCCATATTGTTGGGAAAACGCCATAAATTAAAGATAAATTAAATAAATCTGTTAGCGGCTGATAGATGTTTGCGGCACATTTTTTAAGAAAGTGTGTCGGGATCCTGTCGGGGCCGTATGAATATGATACTTTTAAAGTTTTTAAATAAGATAATACATCTTCTGAAGATATAAATGGAGCTCTGATTGAATAACATGAATCAATATGGTATGGGTATTCATTAGGTGGAACGTTGGTCTCAATAGAGTAATTTGATTTGAAAAATTCCGCAAAGAAGTCGGCGATCTCTTGATCATCGCTGGAAATATTATCTTGGAATTTCATGGATGATGGAAACCCTTTCACCCTGCGTTTAGAGTTTACGAATCCGTAAAATGCCTTCGGGTTGCAAGTTATATTTCTTTTCATTTTACAAAGATAAGCTTTGTAACACTTTTTGTTCAATTGAAAATACTTGCAGCGTAGAATCGAGTACTGTAAGTAATGGTTATGTAAACCCGTCTTTTTGAACAACTTGAAAGATCGAGACTTTTTATTCTTTAAAATTTTCAGCTCTTTAGTGAACCATACTTGGCTTGTATCGGAATGTACACAAATCCGCTTAGGTACGTATTTTTCAAAAAGACAGTAAATGGTATTGTAAAAGTGAGAAACGCTTTGCTCCACATCAGCATTAAATGTTGGCCACACTATTCGAGATAGATCACGATTTAATTTTTTAAAATTGGCCTTCGCAAAGTCGAAGCGATAACTGGAGTCGTATCGTTTATTTCCGCTGTTACAAGCATAATTTACAACTTCGTAAACTATTTTGAGGGAAGGGTGGTAAGCATCTTCAGGTTCAATAATGGGTTCGCATCGACTAATGGAATATTTAGATTCATCATCCACAAAGGCTAAATCCAACACTCTTCCGAATTTATTCGATTGGATGTTGATTTGTTGAAGGCACAGCTCAGACATTCCGTCTAGAAATTCATTGTTGGAAGACTTTGACGAAACTGGTACGATATTAAAGTCAGAGATGCACCATGATATGTGTGGCATATTGAAGTCACCCAAGACAATAATGGAATCGGAAGGCTTTAGCATCGAATTAACAGTTCTTAGCAAGGAAATGTGATTCATATAAACGGACAGTTCAGAAGATGGCGGGATATAACAGATGGCCAAATAAATGTGGATATTTGCTAGTTGTGTGCGTATGCACAAGAACTCAGTTGTATCGGTGGCGGTTACGCAAATCTCTTCAGATGGTATTGAAGAGTGTACAGCAAGCAGAACCCCACCTCCAACCCTGTTCAGGCGGTCATTTCGATATATCTGGTAGTCATTACAGAGGATCTCTGAGTTAAAAACATGAGGTTTCAGCCAGGTTTCGGTTAAAGCAATTATATCGTAGCTTGAGTTAAATGATTTTAAAAACAGTTCTGTTAACTTGGTGTTTAAGCCTCTAACATTTTGGTAAAGTATATCTAAAGCAGATTTTTCGTTCAGTTTTTTGACTCAGTGTTATTAACAGGGATCTTTGCCAAGTTTGGAACACTCTTATTCCGCCTATATTCAAATTCCCGCACAAGTGCCCCAGAGGGCCAAAAATCGTTACTCAAGATAGTGTCAAAATGGTCAATAGGTACATCTAATCTAAAGGAAGATACGTTTCTTTCATAACTAAAATTAAATTTCCGAATTGTTACGTCATGGGTTTTCCTTTTTGAGAAGATATACGATTTCAGATCCTCCTCAGTAGTATCCCTGTCGAATCTTGACACGAATATCGATTTTTTAGGAGGGACTACAACCAACTTCCTAGTTCCAGGCTCAGTCGCCTGAGAACGGTTTGCAGGTTCAATATTTTTTCTAGCTGCTAGTTTTGTTGGAGGTGCCTTTGATGTTGAAGGCTCTACTGTAAGAGGACTTGGAGATGCTAAGTTTATTAATTCTATCGTGCTAGGTGTAGGAACGATTGGGTTCTGGATGTTTTGAACGGGGTCTAGGGTCAATACGCCAGCCGAGACATCAGTTCGTTTTCGTTTGCTGTCACGACTGTCGCTGTTAGCATTAGCAGCTGAATCGGTAATACATTTGAAAGTTTTAAACAAGTTTTCATAATACTTGAATTTATCCCCTAATGTAGAAAGTTCCTTACCGATTTCGGAGAATGCGTTTCGGGTATGTTTGAAAAGCTTAAAAAGATCCACTTCGGTGGATCTGCATTTCAAGCACGACCAACGCACACCCTTGTTATCGTTGATCGCATCACACACCCTTGCTGTCAAACTAGCGCACTTCATATGAGCAAGCTCATCACAAAGCCAGCACGACACGAAACGCTCGGTATCACCTTTCAATTGGCAAGTAAAATTGATTAAACAGACGGAGGCAGTGAAAATAGTTTGGAGATCACAGTAAGAAAATCACTGTTTGAGCAGTTTGAAGATCACTGTATGTGCAGTTTAAGATCGCTATTAACTGACGCTTAACAACACACAATGCAAACAGCTGTGGCAGTGAAAAGAAAATGAAGTAAATGTGCACGAGCAAATAACAATTGAAAACTGAAAATATGTAAATGCCAATCAAATGCAACAACAAATATGCAAAGTGACTCGGCAAATATGTATGTATGTATGGATATACACACTTTATCAATTATTTTTAAGATACAATTTATTTTAGTAAAGAAAAGCAGAACTTTAAATTGCGAATGCAGTACACAACGTGTTTACACTTATTTTTAGCACAATAATTATTTAAACAAAAAAATTTATTTATTTAAGACAAAATAAGGCACAGTAGAAATCAAAACACAACTTCACAGCTTGACGTTCGCACTTTATCGGCCTATTGATAAATCATTCAAGGTTCGAATCGAGCTCAAGGCCAGAACAATAATTTTTTTTTTAATGATAATTATTGTTATTTTTTAATTTTTCTAAATTTGAAAAATTGAATTTTGTTTTTGGAATAGTAAGTAGAAAATTTTTCAGACAACCTGCCATAGCTGCGCAGATAGATCCATTTCGAAGGGTGCTAAGCCTTCATCATCAGTACGCTTTAGGCATGCTGCGCTAACCATTTAGCTATACAGCGGTGGTTTGTTTGACTGGCAAATTTGCTACTTCTATTCCTTTTTACCAACTATATTTATTCAGTGTTGCGCCATCTGGTGCAAATCACTGATAATGCTGGATTTTTGTTTATTGTCAATTACTTTGTTTGACATTCCCAAGTGCTCATGGTTTATTAACAATTGTTTTTGTTTTTATCGGCCTTTTGATAAATCATTCAAGGTTCGAATCGAGCTCAAGGCCAGAACAATAATTTTTTTTCCTAATGATAATTATTGTTATTTTTTTAATTTTTCTAAATTTGAAAAATTGTATTTTGTTTTTGGAATAGTAAGTAGAAAATTTTTCAGACAACCTGCCATAGCTGCGCAGATAGATCCATTTCGAAGGGTGCTAAGCCTTCATCATCAGTACGCTTTAGGCATGCTGCGCTAACCATTTAGCTATACAGCGGTGGTTTGTTTGACTGGCAAATTTGCTACTTCTATTCCTTTTTACCAGGCATGCTTAACGAACGAAACGATATCATTTCGTTACGATAATCAACGCTAATAAACGAAACGAAGTCACTTCGTTTCGTTTATTAACGTAAGATCGTCAAATTAACGTTAATTTGTCGTTCTTAACGTTAATAAACGAAACGAAATGACTTCGTTTCGTTTATTAACGTTGATTATCGTAACGAAATGATATCGTTTCGTTCGTTAAGCATGCCTGCTTTTTACCAACTATATTTATTCAGTGTTGCGCCATCTGGTGCAAATCACTGATAATGCTGGATTTTTGTTTATTGTCAATTACTTTGTTTGACATTCCCAAGTGCTCATGGTTTATTAACAATTGTTTTTGTTTTTATCGGCCTATTGATAAATAATTCAAGGTTCGAATCGAGCTCAAGGCCAGAACAATAATTTTTTTTCTAATGATAATTATTGTTATTTTTTAATTTTCCTAAATTTGAAAAATTGTATTTTGTTTTTGGAATAGTAAGTAGAAAATTTTTCAGACAACCTGCCATAGCTGCGCAGATAGATCCATTTGGAAGGGTGCTAAGCCTTCATCATCAGTACGCTTTAGGCATGCTGCTGCGCTAACCATTTAGCTATACAGCGGTGGTTTGTTTGACTGGCAAATTTGCTACTTCTATTCCTTTTTACCAACTATATTTATTCAGTGTTGCGCCATCTGGTGCAAATCACTGATAATGCTGGATTTTTGTTTATTGTCAATTACTTTGTTTGACATTCCCAAGTGCTCATGGTTTATTAACAATTGTTTTTGTTTTTATCGGCCTATTGATAAATCATTCAAGGTTCGAATCGAGCTCAAGGCCAGAACAATAATTTTTTTTCTAATGATAATTATTGTTATTTTTTAATTTTTCTAAATTTGAAAAATTGTATTTTGTTTTTGGAATAGTAAGTAGAAAATTTTTCAGACAACCTGCCATAACTGCGCAGATAGATCCATTTCGAAGGGTGCTAAGCCTTCATCATCAGTACGCCTAAAGCGTTTTCTAAAATTGAAAAATTGTATTTTGTTTTTGGAATAGTAAGTAGAAAATTTTTCAGACAACCTGCCATAGCTGCGCAGATAGATCCATTTCGAAGGGTGCTAAGCCTTCGGCATCAGTACGCTTTAGGCATGCTGCGCTAACCATTTAGCTATACAGCGGTGGTTTGTTTGACTGGCAAATTTGCTACTTATATTCCTTTTTACCAACTATATTTATTCAGTGTTGCGCCATCTGGTGCAAATCACTGATAATGCTGGATTTTTGTTTATTGTCAATTACTTTGTTTGACATTCCCAAGTGCTCATGGTTTATTAACAATTGTTTTTGTTTTTATCGGCCTATTGATAAATCATTCAAGGTTCGAATCGAGCTCAAGGCCAGAACAATAATTTTTTTCTAATGATAATTATTGTTATTTTTAAATTTTTCTAAATTTGAAAAATTGTATTTTGTTTTTGGAATAGTAAGTAGAAAATGTTTCAGACAACCTGCCATAGCTGCGCAGATAGATCCATTTCGAAGGGTGCTAAGCCTTCATCATCAGTACGCTTTAGGCATGCTTCGCTAACCATTTAGCTATACAGCGGTGGTTTGTTTGACTGGCAAATTTGCTACTTCTATTCCTTTTTACCAACTATATTTATTCAGTGTTGCGCCATCTGGTGCAAATCACTGATAATGCTGGATTTTTGTTTATTGTCAATTACTTTGTTTGACATTCCCAAGTGCTCATGGTTTATTAACAATTGTTTTTGTTTTTATCGGCCTATTGATAAATCATTCAAGGTTCGAATCGAGCTCAATGCCAGAACAATAATTTTTTTTCTAATCATAATTATTGTTATTTTTTAATTTTTCTAAATTTGAAAAATTGTATTTTGTTTTTGGAATAGTAAGTAGAAAATTTTTCAGACAACCTGCGCAGATAGATCCATTTCGAAGGGTGCTAAGCCTTCATCATCAGTACGCTTTAGGCATGCTGCGCTAACCATTTAGCTATACAGCGGTGGTTTGTTTGACTGGCAAATTTGCTACTTCTATTCCTTTTTACCAACTATATTTATTCAGTGTTGCGCCATCTGGTGCAAATCACTGATAATGCTGGATTTTTGTTTATTGTCAATTACTTTGTTTGACATTCCCAAGTGCTCATGGTTTATTAACAATTGTTTTTGTTTTTATCGGCCTATTGATAAATAATTCAAGGTTCGAATCGAGCTCAAGGCCAGAACAATAATTTTTTTTCTAATGATAATTATTGTTATTTTTTAATTTTCCTAAATTTGAAAAATTGTATTTTGTTTTTGGAATAGTAAGTAGAAAATTTTTCAGACAACCTGCCATAGCTGCGCAGATAGATCCATTTCGAAGGGTGCTAAGCCTTCATCATCAGTACGCTTTAGGCATGCTGCTGCGCTAACCATTTAGCTATACAGCGGTGGTTTGTTTGACTGGCAAATTTGCTACTTCTATTCCTTTTTACCAACTATATTTATTCAGTGTTGCGCCATCTGGTGCAAATCACTGATAATGCTGGATTTTTGTTTATTGTCAATTACTTTGTTTGACATTCCCAAGTGCTCATGGTTTATTAACAATTGTTTTTGTTTTTATCGGCCTATTGATAAATCATTCAAGGTTCGAATCGAGCTCAAGGCCAGAACAATAATTTTTTTTCTAATGATAATTATTGTTATTTTTTAATTTTTCTAAATTTGAAAAATTGTATTTTGTTTTTGGAATAGTAAGTAGAAAATTTTTCAGACAACCTGCCATAGCTGCGCAGATAGATCCATTTCGAAGGGTGCTAAGCCTTCATCATCAGTACGCTTTAGGCATGCTGCGCTAACCATTTAGCTATACAGCGGTGGTTTGTTTGACTGGCAAATTTGCTACTTCTATTCCTTTTTACCAACTATATTTATTCAGTGTTGCGCCATCTGGTGCAAATCACTGATAATGCTGGATTTTTGTTTATTGTCAATTACTTTGTTTGACATTCCCAAGTGCTCATGGTTTATTAACAATTGTTTTTGTTTTTATCGGCCTATTGATAAATCATTCAAGGTTCGAATCGAGCTCAAGGCCGGAACAATAATTTTTTTTCTAATGATAATTATTGTTATTTTTTAATTTTTCTAAATTTGAAAAATTGTATTTTGTTTTTGGAATAGTAAGTAGAAAATTTTTCAGACAACCTGCCATAGCTACGCAGATAGATCCATTTCGAAGGGTGCTAAGCCTTCATCATCAGTACGCTTTAGGCATGCTGCGCTAACCATTTAGCTATACAGCGGTGGTTTGTTTGACTGGCAAATTTGCTACTTCTATTCCTTTTTACCAACTATATTTATTCAGTGTTGCGCCATCTGGTGCAAATCACTGATAATGCTGGATTTTTGTTTATTGTCAATTACTTTGTTTGACATTCCCAAGTGCTCATGGTTTATTAACAATTGTTTTTGTTTTTATCGGCCTATTGATAAATCATTCAAGGTTCGAATCGAGCTCAAGGCCAGAACAATAATTTTTTTTCCTAATGATAATTATTGTTATTTTTTAATTTTTCTAAATTTGAAAAATTGTATTTTGTTTTTGGAATAGTAAGTAGAAAATTTTTCAGACAACCGGCCATAGCTGCGCAGATAGATCCATTTCGAAGGGTGCTAAGCCTTCATCATCAATACGCTTTAGGCATGCTGCGCTAACCATTTAGCTATACAGCGGTGGTTTGTTTGACTGGCAAATTTGCTACTTCTATTCCTTTTTACCAACTATATTTATTCAGTGTTGCGCCATCTGGTGCAAATCACTGATAATGCTGGATTTTTGTTTATTGTCAATTACTTTGTTTGACATTCCCAAGTGCTCATGGTTTATTAACAATTGTTTTTGTTTTTATCGGCCTATTGATAAATCATTCAAGGTTCGAATCGAGCTCAAGGCCAGAACAATAATTTTTTTTCTAATGATAATTATTGTTATTTTTTAATTTTTCTAAATTTGAAAAATTGTATTTTGTTTTTGGAATAGTAAGTAGAAAATTTTTCAGACAACCTGCCATAGCTGCGCAGATAGATCCATTTCGAAGGGTGCTAAGCCTTCATCATCAGTACGCTTTAGGCATGCTGCGCTAACCATTTAGCTATACAGCGGTGGTTTGTTTGACTGGCAAATTTGCTACTTCTATTCCTTTTTACCAACTATATTTATTCAGTGTTGCGCCATCTGGTGCAAATCACTGATAATGCTGGATTTTTGTTTATTGTCAATTACTTTGTTTGACATTCCCAAGTGCTCATGGTTTATTAACAATTGTTTTTGTTTTTATCAGCCTATTGATAAATCATTCAAGGTTCGAATCGAGCTCAAGGCCAGAACAATAATTTTTTTTCTAATGATAATTATTGTTATTTTTTAATTTTTCTAAATTTGAAAAATTGTATTTTGTTTTTGGAATAGTAAGTAGAAAATTTTTCAGACAACCTGCCATAGCTGCGCAGATAGATCCATTTCGAAGGGTGCTAAGCCTTCATCATCAGTACGCTTTAGGCATGCTGCGCTAACCATTTAGCTATACAGCGGTGGTTTGTTTGACTGGCAAATTTGCTCTTCTATTCCTTTTTACCAACTATATTTATTCAGTGTTGCGCCATCTGGTGCAAATCACTGATAATGCTGGATTTTTGTTTATTGTCAATTACTTTGTTTGACATTCCCAAGTGCTCATGGTTTATTAACAATTGTTTTTGTTTTTATCGGCCTATTGATAAATCATTCAAGGTTCGAATCGAGCTCAAGGCCAGAACAATAATTTTTTTTCCTAATGATAATTATTGTTATTTTTTTAATTTTTCTAAATTTGAAAAATTGTATTTTGTTTTTGGAATAGTAAGTAGAAAATTTTTCAGACAACCTGCCATAGCTGCGCAGATAGATCCATTTCGAAGGGTGCTAAGCCTTCATCATCAGTACGCTTTAGGCATGCTGCGCTAACCATTTAGCTATACAGCGGTGGTTTGTTTGACTGGCAAATTTGCTACTTCTATTCCTTTTTACCAACTATATTTATTCAGTGTTGCGCCATCTGGTGCAAATCACTGATAATGCTGGATTTTTGTTTATTGTCAATTACTTTGTTTGACATTCCCAAGTGCTCATGGTTTATTAACAATTGTTTTTGTTTTTATCGGCCTATTGATAAATCATTCAAGGTTCGAATCGAGCTCAAGGCCAGAACAATAATTTTTTTCCCAATGATAATTATTGTTATTTTTTAATTTTTCTAAATTTGAAAAATTATATTTTGTTTTTGGAATAGTAAGTAGAAAATTTTTCAGACAACCTGCCATAGCTGCGCAGATAGATCCATTTCGAAGGTTGCTAAGCCTTCATCATCAGTACGCTTTAGGCATGCTGCGCTAAACATTTAGCTATACAGCGGTGGTTTGTTTGACTGGCAAATTTGCTACTTCTATTCCTTTTTACCAACTATATTTATTCAGTGTTGCGCCATCTGGTGCAAATCACTGATAATGCTGGATTTTTGTTTATTGTCAATTACTTTGTTTGACATTCCCAAGTGCTCATGGTTTATTAACAATTGTTTTTGTTTTTATCGGCCTATTCATAAATCATTCAAGGTTCGAATCGAGCTCAAGGCCAGAACAATAATTTTTTTTCTAATGATAATTATTGTTATTTTTTAATTTTTCTAAATTTAAAAAATTGTATTTTGTTTTTGGAATAGTAAGTAGAAAATTTGTCAGACAACCTGCCATAGCTGCGCAGATAGATCCATTTCGAAGGGTGCTAAGCCTTCATCATCAGTACGCTTTAGGCATGCTGCGCTAACCATTTAGCTATACAGCGGTGGTTTGTTTGACTGGCAAATTTGCTACTTCTATTCCTTTTTACCAACTATATTTATTCAGTGTTGCGCCATCTGGTGCAAATCACTGATAATGCTGGATTTTTGTTTATTGTCAATTACTTTGTTTGACATTCCCAAGTGCTCATGGTTTATTAACAATTGTTTTTGTTTTTATCGGCCTATTGATAAATCATTCAAGGTTCGAATCGAGCTCAAGGCCAGAACAGTAATTTTTTTTTCTAATAATAATTATTGTTATTTTTTAATTTTTCTAAATTTGAAAAATTGTATTTTGTTTTTGGAATAGTAAGTAGAAAATTTTTCAGACAATCTGCCACAGCTGCGCAGATAGATCCATTTCGAAGGGTGCTAAGCCTTCATCATCAGTACGCTTTAGGCATGCTGCGCTAACCATTTAGCTATACAGCGGTGGTTTGTTTGACTGGCAAATTTGCTACTTCTATTCCTTTTTACCAACTATATTTATTCAGTGTTGCGCCATCTGGTGCAAATCACTGATAATGCTGGATTTTTGTTTATTGTCAATTACTTTGTTTGACATTCCCAAGTGCTCATGGTTTATTAACAATTGTTTTTGTTTTTATCGGCCTATTGATAAATCATTCAAGATTCGAATCGAGCTCAAGGCCAGAACAATAATTTTTTTTCTAATCATAATTATTGTTATTTTTTAATTTTTCTAAATTTGAAAAATTGTATTTTGTTTTTGGAATAGTAAGTAGAAAATTTTTCAGACAACCTGCCATAGCTGCGCAGATAGATCCATTTCGAAGGGTGCTAAGCCTTCATCATCAGTACGCTTTAGGCATGCTGCGCTAACCATTTAGCTATACAGCGGTGGTTTGTTTGACTGACAAATTTGCTACTTCTATTCCTTTTTACCAACTATATTTATTCAGTGTTGCGCCATCTGGTGCAAATCACTGATAATGCTGGATTTTTGTTTATTGTCAATTACTTTGTTTGACATTCCCAAGTGCTCATGGTTTATTAACAATTGTTTTTGTTTTTATCGGCCTATTGATAAATCATTCAAGGTTCGAATCGAGCTCAAGGCCAGAACAATAATTTTTTTTCTAATGATAATTATTGTTATTTTTTAATTTTTCTAAATTTGAAAATTGTATTTTGTTTTTGGAATAGTAAGTAGAAAATTTTTCAGACAACCTGCCATAACTGCGCAGATAGATCCATTTCGAAGGGTGCTAAGCCTTCATCATCAGTACGCCTAAAGCGTTTTCTAAAATTGAAAAATTGTATTTTGTTTTTGGAGTAGTAAGTAGAAAATTTTTCAGACAACCTGCCATAGCTGCGCAGATAGATCCATTTCGAAGGGTGCTAAGCCTTCGGCATCAGTACGCTTTAGGCATGCTGCGCTAACCATTTAGCTATACAGCGGTGGTTTGTTTGACTGGCAAATTTGCTACTTATATTCCTTTTTACAAACTATATTTATTCAGTGTTGCGCCATCTGGTGCAAATCACTGATAATGCTGGATTTTTGTTTATTGTCAATTACTTTGTTTGACATTCCCAAGTGCTCATGGTTTATTAACAATTGTTTTTGTTTTTATCGGCCTATTGATAAATCATTCAAGGTTCGAATCGAGCTCAAGGCCAGAACAATAATTTTTTTCTAATGATAATTATTGTTATTTTTAAATTTTTCTAAATTTGAAAAATTGTATTTTGTTTTTGGAATAGTAAGTAGAAAATGTTTCAGACAACCTGCCATAGCTGCGCAGATAGATCCATTTCGAAGGGTGCTAAGCCTTCATCATCAGTACGCTTTAGGCATGCTTCGCTAACCATTTAGCTATACAGCGGTGGTTTGTTTGACTGGCAAATTTGCTACTTCTATTCCTTTTTACCAACTATATTTATTCAGTGTTGCGCCATCTGGTGCAAATCACTGATAATGCTGGATTTTTGTTTATTGTCAATTACTTTGTTTGACATTCCCAAGTGCTCATGGTTTATTAACAATTGTTTTTGTTTTTATCGGCCTATTGATAAATCATTCAAGGTTCGAATCGAGCTCAATGCCAGAACAATAATTTTTTTTCTAATCATAATTATTGTTATTTTTTAATTTTTCTAAATTTGAAAAATTGTATTTTGTTTTTGGAATAGTAAGTAGAAAATTTTTCAGACAACCTGCGCAGATAGATCCATTTCGAAGGGTGCTAAGCCTTCATCATCAGTACGCTTTAGGCATGCTGCGCTAACCATTTAGCTATACAGCGGTGGTTTGTTTGACTGGCAAATTTGCTACTTCTATTCCTTTTTACCAACTATATTTATTCAGTGTTGCGCCATCTGGTGCAAATCACTGATAATGCTGGATTTTTGTTTATTGTCAATTACTTTGTTTGACATTCCCAAGTGCTCATGGTTTATTAACAATTGTTTTTGTTTTTATCGGCCTATTGATAAATAATTCAAGGTTCGAATCGAGCTCAAGGCCAGAACAATAATTTTTTTTCTAATGATAATTATTGTTATTTTTTAATTTTCCTAAATTTGAAAAATTGTATTTTGTTTTTGGAATAGTAAGTAGAAAATTTTTCAGACAACCTGCCATAGCTGCGCAGATAGATCCATTTCGAAGGGTGCTAAGCCTTCATCATCAGTACGCTTTAGGCATGCTGCTGCGCTAACCATTTAGCTATACAGCGGTGGTTTGTTTGACTGGCAAATTTGCTACTTCTATTCCTTTTTACCAACTATATTTATTCAGTGTTGCGCCATCTGGTGCAAATCACTGATAATGCTGGATTTTTGTTTATTGTCAATTACTTTGTTTGACATTCCCAAGTGCTCATGGTTTATTAACAATTGTTTTTGTTTTTATCGGCCTATTGATAAATCATTCAAGGTTCGAATCGAGCTCAAGGCCAGAACAATAATTTTTTTTCTAATGATAATTATTGTTATTTTTTAATTTTTCTAAATTTGAAAAATTGTATTTTGTTTTTGGAATAGTAAGTAGAAAATTTTTCAGACAACCTGCCATAGCTGCGCAGATAGATCCATTTCGAAGGGTGCTAAGCCTTCATCATCAGTACGCTTTAGGCATGCTGCGCTAACCATTTAGCTATACAGCGGTGGTTTGTTTGACTGGCAAATTTGCTACTTCTATTCCTTTTTACCAACTATATTTATTCAGTGTTGCGCCATCTGGTGCAAATCACTGATAATGCTGGATTTTTGTTTATTGTCAATTACTTTGTTTGACATTCCCAAGTGCTCATGGTTTATTAACAATTGTTTTTGTTTTTATCGGCCTATTGATAAATCATTCAAGGTTCGAATCGAGCTCAAGGCCAGAACAATAATTTTTTTTCTAATGATAATTATTGTTATTTTTTAATTTTTCTAAATTTG